>NW_028270143.1:68284243-68435621 GCF_037043375.1 Chiloscyllium plagiosum | reverse complement strand
TTGACCAGTGAAACAGGAGGGGGAAAGAAAAACACTGAACTGTTACAGGATGTGGTTTTTTTTTACAGAACACGCAGCAATGAAGATTAAGATTTTTGATGCATGACGTTTTCAACAGCAAAAGGAAGTCAACGGACAAATTTAGACCCCAAAATCTCAATTGTAAAATTCGTGTAAGAATCAGACCAGTTTCGCGTATGGTTCAATTTCCCCATGTACTTATTGGAGCAGCTTGATGTGCTTTGTTGCACTCAGCATTTTGAGTGAGTTCTTGCTCGTAACGCTGATCCAAGTTTCCTCCGAGGATCTATGACTTCCTTTCCTGAGATGAGTGTACCTTTAATTGTGGCCGTATTTTGATTGCTTATAATTCTTGAAAGGGGACTGCTGATTTCTTTGAAACAACTTTTTGGCAGATTTTCTCAGGTAAGTTCATAGAGAACATTATTTGTGTGTTTGACTGTGTTATTGTTTAAAAGCGGCTGTGTTCTGTCAGTCGTTGGTTCTGGTATGAAAAGTACGATAGTGTTGCTGCAATGTAAACAGAATGTTGTCTGGACTTCAGAATATGATCCCCTTTTTCATCCTTTGTTGCTTCCTTTGATTGCACACTGCAGGAAATGTGTTACACTGTAAGTGTGAAACTGCCTAAAGTGTTCGCTCTTTTAACTGTTTATGGACCAACAAAGTCCACAGATGTCTGAAAAAAAATAAACGTGGTCTGAAAGGCATTGTCTTCCGATATTAAATTTTGTTGTTTCCCTTGAATAATAAAGGAAGTGTGATCTCTTTGTGCAGCTAAACGTAAAATTTAAACTATCATTTTTAAAGCACGGAATAAAGGGAGTTTTAGTTTTAGTTTTGAAATAGTTAAAGTTTCTGTGTGGGTAGTTTTATTTTCATAAGTAATTTTGTAGAAATTTAATACATATGGAATTATTTTGATTCCTATTGACACCATGAGTATATTGCCATGTAACTAAAACAACATTTCGGCTGAACTTGCACACTTAACTCTTCAAGTGCATTTAATGATTTATTAATGGTTTCTCCCTAATCTCCTGAAAAAATTCAGCAAATACAGCATTGTTATAATTTCTTACAAGTTGACTATTTTAAAGGCTGCAGTTCTATTTGTCATTAAAATCAGCACTCTCTTAGACATTAACAGACTCAGACCAAGAATGTTTTGATCATATTTAACTGAAAACTAAAACAAAACCAACAATGCAGCTGATGATAAAACATTGTTACACAGAGCTCTGTGCATCTCACAGTAAAGATTCCACATTTTAAAGTGTTGAAAATACATTTGATGCCTTATTATGTGAACTGCCACTTGAATATCTGAGTATAAGAAGTATTTCCTCTTAAGCTAGAGACCAGCACCAACACATTAAAAACTGACCTTATATGAGTAAGATGACTTCTGAGGGTGTATGAATTCCTATTTGCGTTTTGTAAACTGACAGATATAAACAAAAACTGACCAAAATGCCAATCTACTATGAGATTGGAGAACTGTGATCAGTCACTGAACACAAATAATCATAACTTTATTTACAAGTTAATCTTAAGGAAAGAAAAAGAATACAAAAATAATTGTTACAAGCTGCTGTTTATGAAAAACAATGGGACTTGTGCAGTCACCTTTGGAGATATTTTTATTATGTTCAACATAAGTATGCCATTTCAATCCGTTGCATCTATTATCAGGTTCCTATCATGACTTAGCAGGCAACAAAATCAATATTAAACACAAACGTGAAGGTGGGTTTAACTTTACCCGCCTGCCAGTTAAATTCTCCCAGGTTGCTTAGATGTGGAAAGACCTGCCAAATCCTGCTTCTCATTTGCAATGAGACATTTACCAGCTGACGCTGCAAGGTTTGTACATTCTTACAGAGGACGAGCAGGATTAGCCCGTTCAGCAACTCAAGCCTGCTCTCCCATTCAGCAAGATCTTGGCTGGTCTCATTGCAACCTTAAATTCTCTTTCTCACTCGCCCCTGATAACCTCTGACAGGCTCTGCCTTAAAAATATTCAAGCACTCTGTCACACCACTTTTTAAGAAGAGAGTTCCAAAAACCCTTGATCCTTTGAGAGAAAAAGAATGGCAAATTTCTATTTCAAATGGGCAAACTGATTTTTAAACAATGATGTCTAGTTCTAGACTCTCCCACAGGAAGAAACAGGAAGCTCGGGATTTTATATTTCAATCAAGCCACTCCCTACTTTTCTAAACTCTAGTGGATCAAGCCCAACCATTCCTCATAAGAATACCCACCCATTCCAGGTGCTAGTACGGTAAGCCTTCTCTGAATGTTCTCCAATTTGTGGATATCCTTCCTTAAATAAGGGGATCAATACCGCACACAGTTATATTTCGTATCTGTTCATTAGAGAACAGAGATATAATTAGAACACAAACTTCAATTTAAATTTCTGGCTGAGGCAGGACACTGAGTGCAAACCTGGGGGAAGAGGATGAGAAGTAGAAATCCCTTTGTGGGACCAGGTGGAGCAGGCATGTAACATTCAATGATGCACATTTTAATGTGCTTAAAATTACAGTAGTCATGTTGGAACAGGCAATTATAACTCAGTCCTATCTTTTCACTTACACAAATTGTGTCAGAGTGACTCAACTTAATTTTCCTTTTCATTATTTCATAATAACTCTTGATGCACTTACCTAAGAAAAGAACAATACATATATAAAAACTACTCAACTTTTTAGGGGAAAGTATTCCAGATTTCCTCTACCCTTTGTGTGCAAAATTACTGTTTGATTTTACTGCTGAGTGAGCTAATCCTAATTTTAAGATCTGGTTCTGGCTTCCCCCATCAGAGGAAATAGTTGCCCCCATCTATTAAATCAAATGCTGTTTTCGTTTTCAGCAACCTACTTGAATTACCTTTCGACCTTTCCGATATTTTTACACAAGCTGTTGATAATGATATAACACACCTCTGGAGCAGGTGGGTCTTGAACACTCCGCTGCAAGAGCCTATAATGTGAAGAATAGTCACTGTTGTTACTTGGATACGAACCATGGTTTCCGTGGCCACAACACAGAATACTAACCATTGTACGATCACAGCACCACATGGCACAAAGTTTGTTTCAAGCTTTTAGATTTTTTTAATTTAACTTGCTTGGAGATATTATGACACACCTCTGGAGCCAGTGGGACTTGAACATAGGCTTCCTTGCTCAGATGTAGGGACACTACCACTACACCACAAGAGCCCTCATTTCAAACTATTAAGCTGAAGCAAGTCCAGGCCAATTTTACCCAGCCTGTTTCAATAATGAAAATCTTCCTGGTGAAAATTGCCACAGGGTCTCGAACATTAACCAATAGGCACTGAAAATTCTACTTGCCGTTCTTTAGCCACTCAGAATTCAGAAAAAGATTTTAAAATGTTTCTTCTTGTCTTTTAGAGGCGCAACAATGCATCATTACATTGTTTCCTGTGATAAACGACTTGTTCTCTGAGGAGTGATTATGTAGAATGGGCCTTTAGCCTATGGAAAAGGAGGTGATCTGATTGAAACATGTCAGACCCAGAGATTTTGCTTGGAGGGTCTAGAGCAAAGGAACAAGGGCTGGATTTTATGAACCACCTGTGGGTGGGAAAGCATTCCATAAAATGTGGTACTATGCCATGAGTGATGTGCCCACCATACCCAATATTATATGGGGTAGGGTTCGCATCAGTGGGCTGCTTTGCCATAGTCCAGTTGAGGCCATTAAGTGGGCAATTAATGCGCTTAAATGGTTCATGCTGTCACTGCACACATGGCCTGTGCCAATGTGCAGATATGGCCTTGCAGACCAATGGCCAATGAAAGCTGAGACAGTGCTTCTTTCCTGTGTCTGTGGTGCCAAACTGAGGCACTTTCAATTTTCCTTCCCTCCATCAACTCTTTGCCTCCCACCCTTCCTAACACGCACCTCCACCATCCCACCCCATTGTCATGGCCTTCCAAACTGGCACCACTGAGCTCCGGACTTAACTGGGTTTCCAGTGCATTGCTGAATGCCTCAATGGTTTCCTTTTAATTCATTCCCAGGATGTGGGTTTTGCTGTCTGGACCAACATTTATTGCCCATTCCTAACTAGCTAGAGGGAGTGAAGAATCAATCACATTGCTGTGAGTATGGAGTCAAATAAAGATGGCAGTTTCCTTTCTGAAAAGACATTAATGAACCAGATAGGTTTTCCAAGCAATGGTTTCAGAGTCATTTTTCGATTCTTAATTCCTGATTTTTAAGAATTCAAATTCTGCCATCTGCTAGAATCCAGAACCCTGGAACATGACTTGGGTTTCTGGATTCACAATCTAGTGATAATACCACTAAGCCACTGCCTCCCCTGTCCTCAGTGCTGTATCAGCAGTGTCCATTGCTCTGCATGGTGTTGCTGATATTAGAGAGCTGTGGATTCTGTAAAGCCTGGGCTTCCACCTGGATGGGGCAAATGTCCCACCTCATAATGATTAAAGGTTCATTGGCTAAAATATTAAAGGCAATAAGCCAAGCAGAGGCAGGCCCAGTCCTAATATTTGTGCTGAAATGAGTGGAGGCCCATAATCTCAGGACAAGGAAACAATGATTTTGGACTGAGTTTAGGAGAAAGCCTTTCATTCAAAGGGTTGTGGATCTTTGTATTTCTCTACCCCAGAAGGTTGCAAACGTTCATTTGCATAGGTGATTTTCATGGGCGACAGGATAGATTTTCAAATATTAACGAAATCAAGGAATGTGGAAATTGGGCAGGAACATGGAGTTTAAGTTTGAGGATCAGCCATGATTTTAGCCAATGGCAATGCAAACTGGAGGGTCCAAGTGACCTCCTCCTGCTCCTGTTTCTTATGTTCTTAGATGTTTCAAGCAAACAGATTCTTGAATTGTGTCACATTTTATGCTGGTTTGAATCAACTGTTCAGGAATATCTCCTGCATCGTGACATTAAAGAAATGGGTTTTAAATTCTCACATCATAATTTTTTTTAGAACTGTATCGAAAAATTGAGATTGGTACCAAATTATAAAACTGTATTTGCAGCACCTTATGGGTTAATTAGAGTCTCCACTGTCAATAATGTGACTCAGAAGTGCAGACTTGAGGGATTAAAACACAGGTCTTAGATTAGAGTGGTGCTGGAAAAGCACAGAAGGTCAGGCAGCATCCGAGGAGCAGGAAAATCGACATTTCAGGCAAAAGCCCTTCATCAGGAGTCTAATCTGCTTGTTTGGTTTTCAGACGAGCGTAAATTCATTCTTCCTGTTCTGATTTTATCACTACTTAATTAGTATTTAGTCCAGCCACATATAATTTTACTAGCAGTCTTTTTGTCAAATAGAAATTGGCAATTGAAACAGAAGATGCTGGAAATGTCAGCATCTGTAAAGATCTTGGGTAAAAATCTGTGGTACGTTCTAGTATTGTTCCATATTCTTCTTAGTTATTAGACTTTACAGATTAGCAATGATATAGTATATGCTAAGATAGAAGAAACAAATCACTCATTAAAAGATCAACTTTCAGTTTTGCAAATTAAGAATGTGGTGATAAATTCTATTTTAAAGCAATCCAATGGTAAATAGTTGTGTTCCAGATCATGTGATAATTTATCAAAAACAATATAGGAAATTATAGCCATTGTAACTTTGAATTAGTGAAGTGTACTAAAAAAGTAGAAACAGTTAAAATAGAGAGCACCCAATGTGGAAAACTTTTTGCATTGTTAATGTTGATAAATAATTGTACATCTGTAACTGTGTTGCAAAAGACAAAGTCTACTGAACAAACTGAATTTGACATTTTTGATGAATTCGATTAATCCCTTTTGTGAACCATTTATTTGGTTATGATTTATTAAGTTCCCCAGAGGCATCAAAAGGTGTCATTTAATGCTGGTCTACTGTTGATTTTGTCACTTTTCTGTCCTTTTCTATTTTGAATTAGCATCTGCCAAAATGGGTTGCGGCCTACCAAAGCTGGAGAAGCCTGATGAAAACAGCCCAGGCAAAATCTATTCAACTCTCAAACGACCACAAGTGGAGACTAAAGTGGGAATAGCCTATCAGTATAAGGTCCTGGACTTCACCACAGCTGAGACTGGTAAGTGATAGTCACGCTATCTAGTTATATTATTGGAATTTAAAATGAATTGATTCTGATCACTTGCCTAATTATGTTAATGTCAAAGAAATATTGTGACTGTGAGTGATGCTCAGTGAGTGTTGTCATGACTGGTATAACTGCCTGTCTAAGTAATGGATCAGGAGAGCACTTGTCTTATACCATTGTGCCATTAGTCATCCTTCAAGCTCAACTACCTATGGTGTCTACACTATCCATTATCAGAGAGCCACACACTAGAGGCACTTGAACTCCTCAGTGCAGATAAGAGAGGACTGAAAGAGGCAGTTACGTATTCAAAAATAATAAACTCAACACCACTCCACTTCCAATGTGCCTGCTTCTTGTTTTAGCAGAACAGATTGAGACAGGCAATTAATTGGAAGTGGGCCCACCAGTCAAGTATTTTAATGAACCAGCATGCCTCCAAGTTTGGCTCTGTGTTAAACTTAGCTGCTGTGGATTGTGCTGCTCAGGGCTTAACAAACCCAGCAGCTGAAGGGAGATGAGAACAGCCAGATGTAACAATAAATGCTTTCTGACGCAGCTTGTGGTGCTTTTCCTCCAGCACCCCACTCCAAACAAACTGTAGCCCACAATTGGAAGCCCTCAGTTAGGTTCCCCAAACTTTCTAGCCACCTCCTGATATCACCACACACAGTATTTCTCTATTTACTGTCCCCTGCAGTCTATCAATGACAACCAGCACTCCCACCAACTCTTGCTGTCACTCTCCTTTTGGTTTATCCATTGTTTTCAGCCGGGCCCCTGGAGGTCTATAAACAGATCAATTCCGTTTCTGCAGCCTCTCTGGACTATCTATAAACCCACTATGATATATCCACAACACAGACCCCTCATAAGGGGATCTGAGCACCTCCTCATCCTGATGTAATTATCTAAACCCAGTCGATCCACTTCCCACCCAATCTCGCTGACCTCCACACAATCTATCCATTTGTTCCACACTATTCCATATCTGTTGGGCATCCCTTGCTCTAATGGCCTTCCTCTCCTCTTACAGTTTGTTTCCTTACCTACAATCTATCCAGCACTTCCTATGCAATGCCACAAGCATGCTTAGCTCAGTTGGCTGGATAGCTGATTTGTGATTCGGAATGATACTAACAGCATGAGATCAATTTCTGCACCAGGGAAAGTTACCATGAAGTACTTTCTCTCTTAACCTCATCCTTTGCCTGAGATGTGGTGATCCTCAGGATAAACCACCCCCAGTGTTGTCTCTCTGTAATGAGATTGTAGCCTTTTGGGCCCATGGTGGCTTTACCTTTTACTCTCCACCCTGAACAATTTATCCACTGCACCCACCACACATCTCCCAACCCCCCCCCACCCCCCCCACCCCCCCAGTCTATCCACAATCCTCACCAACAGTCATTCCCATGGATGACCCTCACCATATCCCCAATCACTCTCATCCTCCCTCCCCACTGTTCTCTGACTGTGGCCTGATGTTGCAGGTCTTCCTACCAGCACTGGTCTGGCTTCTACTGTGTCTTTACTGAATTGGTTGCAGGGTCCCTGCAGCAACTGTCTCATGATTTCATGGTTGAGGTCAGGAGCACATTAGTACAGTATTGTATTTCTATCTCAAACATCATCCGACAGCCAACTAGACTCTCAATCAACAGAATCAAAGGATTAAAATAAAACCCTGTTTTTTTTTCTGACCAAATCCTCTGAGAAACCTATTCTTCTAGGTTTTACAGCTGTTATACTTCCACTGGCCATTCCTGACTCCCTACCTCCCCGTGAACACAAGGGAGATTGAGGGGGAGACAGGATTCAGGAAACGTGGAGATGGGAACAAATATTCACTTCACACCAAAGAATGTAATGTCTTTGTGATTCATTCTTATTTTGAAAACTCGTAACATCCCAGTTGACCTGAGCGATAAGCCAAATCAACTAAATTAAATCTAAGAGATGTCTAAGGAGTTTGGATGGAGAGCAATCACATTTAGAGAACAAAAGTCCTAATGTATTATTCCAGTTTCCAAGTCAGTGAAGAGAATTCCACTCCTGTGATTATATTGTTACCAACCACTATCCATAATGAACCATACTATCCCTCATATATCATAGCATAAAGATTTGAACAAAATGTAATATTTAACATATCAAGTGCATTCCTATTAATAAGTAGAGCCATGTTTCTTCCATCTTAAACTCCATTCAATTTCTTTAATCTCATTCCAAATAATCACTTGAATTAGACAAAAAAAAATTGAGTTAGAAAAGAAACTCTGCTCATTCTTTTGTCAACCTGCCAAATAATAAATCAAAATTCTAGGCTATTGCTCCAATATTGGAACCAATATAGGCCAGTGCTGACAACTGCATTCCATAAATGACTTTTTCTGAATCTCTCAAGCATGGAAACTGCATGTTTTATACAGTAAAAGCTGCGGATGCTGGAAATCTGAAAGAAGCACAGAAAGTGCTGAAGAAACCCAGCAGGTCTGGCAGTATCTGTGAAGAGAGAAATGGAGTTAACATTTCGAGTCCAGTGTGATCAGAGTGCTGAAGAAAAGTCATACTGGACTCGAAACATTAACCCTGTTTCTCTTTCCACAGATGCTGCCAGACCCTTTGAGTTTCTCCAGCAATTTCTCTTTTTATGTCATATGTAATATTTAATCATCTATCATCATGTTTTAGCATCTAAGTTTGAAATCCATTCTTACATAACTATATTACAGCTTTTTATAAATATACTGAGTCAACATAATACTAAATATTTTCAGTTAGATTCAGCTCTATACGTTTATTGTTTTGTCGGTAAAAAGACGCTTCTGGTCTCATGTAAAGCCACATAATTTTAGATTCAGAGATCTTTTGCCTTTCTGCTCAGTTTGAGTGTTTCATTTTGACACCAGCTTTGTGATTTAAAAGCTGATAAATAGGTGCAAAGTTAGGCCATACAGCCTTTCAAATATGCTCACACATTCAGTAAGATTGTGACTGAAATTGTATCAACTCCACTTTCCTGTCCTAAACCCATACCCTTTCATTTTCTTCAGTTCTTAATTGTTGATCAGTACTCATTTTAAATAAACATTGATTGAGCATGGGCAACCTTCTGGCATGGAGATTTTCAAGGATTCACAACTCAAGAAATTTCTCTCAGCTCAGTCCAAGGTAGCTGACCCAGATTATGAGTGCCTGTTCTAGACTGCCCTGCTGGGAAAACAGTGAGCAGGAACTTCCCTGCAGGCTTCCGAATCCGCCGCCCTCTCCACCCCACCTCCCATTAGGTTTTGGGTCAGGAGCCTACACTGTGTAAGAAACAGGTAGTTGGTGTGATTGGCCTGAGTCACCAATTCATGGTGGAGGGCATGCTCCCTCTGCACATGAGGCTGGTAGGAGAGCTCTGGAACCTGCAGGGCCACTCAGAGGCCTACCAGCTCAAAAGGAACTGGAGGCAGTGATGGAGAGTGAGCGAGGGGGGTCTTTGAAATGGAAGTACCCCCTCTCTGACACATTTTAAAGTTTAAACCGAAAAAGCATGGGCTGGGGGAGTTGGTGGGGATTGAGGCAGGCAAGGAGGGCCTTGGGGACCTGCCTGGCCTTTATACCCCATAGCCCCCATCCCCTCTCTGCCATAAGAGGATATGGGGTATAAAGGCCAGGCAGGTCCCCAAGGCCCTTCTTGCCTGCCTCAATCCCCACCAACTCCATGGTGGCTGTCACACATGGAGACCAGCAGACTAATTGAAAAACATATTGCTAACAACATACCTACCTCGGTATATGGGCGGCACGGTGGCACAGTGGTTAGCACTGCTGCCTCACAGCACTAGAGACCCGGGTTCATTTCCTGCCTCAGGCGACTGACTGTGTGGAGCTTGCACATTCTCCCCGTGTCTGCGTGGGTTTCCTCCGGGTGCTCCGGTTTCCTCCCACAGTCCAAGGATGTGCAGGTCAGGTGAATTGGCCATGCTAAATTGTCCGTAGTGTTAGGTGAAGGGGTAAATGTAGGGGAATGAGTCTGGGTGGATTGCGCTTTGGCGGGTCGGTGTGGACTTGTTGGGCTGAAGGGCCTGTTTCCACACTGTAAGTAATCTAATGTGCACAAACCATTGAAGGTGGCAGTGCAGTTCGAGAAAATGGTCAGAGTAGCCTTTGAGTTCCTGGGCTCTATAAATAGAGAGTACAAAAGCCAGAATTTATGGTAAAATTTGGTCCAACACAAACTAGAGCATTGTGTCAATATTAGTCACTGCACTTGTGAAGGTTTTAGTAAAGAGAATGGCTCCAGGGATGAGAGCCTTCAGTTGTGGGAATAGACCGGAGAAGCTGGGGCGGTTCTCCTGAGAGAAGAGAAACTAAAGAGGAGATTCCAAGAGGCATATGGAGACAGATTGTTTTAATTGATGGAACTGGGGGAAGCAAATTAATGATTAGACCCAAAGGAGACTTGAGGAGAAATGATATTATGCAATGAGTGGTTAAGATCTGGATTGCACTGTCTAAGAGAGTGAAGGAGGAAAACTCAGTTGTTAATTTCAAAGGGGAACTCAATAGTCAGTGAGAGAAATTATTTGCAAGATTTCAGTGATCGGCCAGAGAAGTGGGACTCGGTGAGCTGCTCTTACAAACCCGTGATATGGAATCAGTAGGTGGAATATGCTTCTTCTGTGATGTAACCATTCTGAAATGCACACCCACCTGTGTGTGGCTTTGTCTTTTCATACAGAAGTCAGAGAGCCTGAGGTATATAAACTAGCTCCAAACTTCACTTAAAGACTCTTAAACCAAACTCTCACCCACCCCACATGACTCCATGACCCCTCAATTGCCTATGTCATAGACAATGTGACCTCATCTCATCACCCCCCATATTAATCCCCAGCTAATCCAGCCCCATCTCCATGCACATTCCATTTCCATGAAGCCTCATGCTTTACTCATATGAATACCACACAATGCTTCCTCAAATTTACCATGCCAAATTCCTGCCATCCATGTCGTTACCATAGCCACTCACCCAGTATCCACTATATACAATCTTCATGAGTCATGCAAATATAATGGGGATTATTTTAAAATTCTTGGGGGAAGAAATACATTTTGCTCCGATCTTTTAGAAACATATTTGTTTGATGCTGGCTTCATTGGCCAGAACAGCATTTATTACCTATCACTTCTGGACCCATTGCAGTCCATGTGGCATTGGTATACCCAAAGTGCTATTAGGAATGATATTATGCAATGAGTGGTTAAGATCTGGATTGCACTGTCTAAGAGACAGTGCAATCTTTTGACCTAGTAGTAGTTAAGGAATAGTGACATGGCTCCAGATCAGAATGGTACTTGGCTTGGAGGGGAGCTTGCACATGATGGATTTTCCATGCATTCTCTGCCCTTGTCCTTCTATGTAATAGAGAGCACAGGTTTGTAAATTGATGGGGAGGGGTTGCTGTTGTCATTTTGTGGTTGATTTGCTTTGCTGTGAAAACAGTTTGTTGGGAGAGAGTGAATGTTTAAGGCTGAATGCTAATCAGGAGCAATTCAAATAAGTTATCATAAATACAGGGTAAAGAAAAATATCTTATTGAATGTAAAAAAACTTGCAATCCTTTTCAGTGCCTGTTAGGTTTGTAAATAAACAAGAAACTATATTGCAGGCATATTCTGTTATTTGCCTTTTAAAAATATCAATCATTCTTGAATCAGTAAACCACCTGCTGAAGCTAAGAATTCATAATGACCACAGCTATCATTACAAAAGCTTCCGATTACTTTGCATGAAACTGACGAAACAGAGTCATGCTCCATGTCAGATTATTACCTTAAATGAAAGAATGTGCAGGGCTATAAGGAGATGATGTAGGAGTGAAATTTTGAGAATTGCTCCATCAGTCAGCTAGCACAGTCCTGATGGGTGAAAGGCCTCTTGTGCTCCGATCATTCTGTGATTGTAAGATTTTGACAATTAAAGAAAAAGTTGGAAATGTACTGTATTGCATGACAACAATTGACTCCTAACAGGGTTCAGAGGCCTCTACCGCTTACTCCTCACTTTCATCATCCATCATCCAACCACTATGCACTTCAGATTCCCCTCTGCTACCCTATGTAATCACTATATCTCTATGTATTGTCCATGGCACCTCCAATACTCCCATGCAACCTTATGCCATCCCATATCCATCATGTACCCTACATGACCAAAAAGAATAATGCACTTTCTTTAGAGTCCATGCAGTATCAAAGGGAATAAATCACTCATTTGAAGAAAAGTAAATCTCCACCATCTAATCACAATCTTCTTCAAACACTCATTGAGAGACACACAAAAAAAACTGTCAATACTAGTGCTATTAGCTTATGTCAACAAGCTTGCACCAAAGACACATTCTGTTGTCTTGAAATTGTCATTCATTTTCAGCTGAATGGAACACCTCCTGTGCTGAAATGCATGAACACTCAAACCTCACCAAAGCATCGATAACTGTCAAAGTCAACCAATATTAAATTGTTTATTGGAGAGGAAAGCATACTAGGTACTCACTTCAATTGCAAAGCTGCGTGCCCATTGATCAGTGAGCAGGAACAAAGAGTAAGATGCTTACAAGTGTCAAAAGCACGATTTTTAAAACCTTTTAAATTCTAAGTCTGAGCATCTTCATTGGATCAGTTTTGTTTTATCATTACACAATAATTTTGTATTTATTAAAACAACCTAGTTGATGACTTTCAAAAAAAAAATCAAAATCTAATGCAGCGAAAATACATGATTGTACATTCTGAGAACTGGCTAAAAATTCTGTTATGACTCATAGAGTAGAGACCAATAAAAAGACAGTTCCCTCCTCTTGTCTCAGTAAGGGCCAATTTACTATACAGATTTACATCACAGCATCTAATATCGACTTTTGAAGGTTATCATTTTGATTATAAAGTCTTTTGAAATTGAGGGGCAGAATTTTACAGGTGTCAGGATTTCTTGTGCTGGGAGCTGAAGACTCTGCAGGAACACGTCCTCACTGATATGTGTAGCCAGTTAGTGTTCTGGGGAGTATTAACTGGACAGCGGTGCAATTTCTACAAGAGCTTCAGGTGGAAATACCAGCTCAGTCAGAGTGGTCAGCAGCAACACCACCACTTGAAGTGGTGAAAGTCCAAGTGGCAGAGCTCCCATGACCAAGGTCTTGGTTGGATCAGGAAAGTAATTATGGGGGGAGAGAAGGGTGGGGATCTTTATGAAAGAAAGGTGAGGAGGAACAGAGCAGCCAGGCTGGGACTTCCCCAATATGGAAAGGTAGCTGCGATGGAGGTGCCTTTACATTTTGAATAATTGTAATGGGAGGGAAGCCAATCTATCAGGGTGAGGGCAGGCAGGCAGCCTAATGCCTCACCAGGCCTCATGCCATGTTGGCAGGTCAGCGGTGAATGGGACAGCCACCTGGAGGGCAGAATGGGGCCTTGCTGCCGTCTGCTCGCCCACCCCAACCATTTGCCAACCAATCAATATTCTCCTCTCAGATGGTATAACTTGTTTCCCTTTACTTTCATATTTCTTGCAAGTTGTACTGATGAGTTTTGATCATTTCAACAAACAAAATGTGTATTTGTTTGGTAATAATCCTTTTAAAGTTAAAATTTCAAATAAAGAGAACATACATTTGCAGATCATTTTTAATGACGATTACTGAGACATGAATAAAATCAGGAGGACTCTAAATATTGAGAGAGAGTGATGGAGGAAAGAAGCTGCATTGGAATGACAGATGTGCAAAAGCATTGGGTTAACAAAAGGAGACAGAGTGTAATGGCAGAGGGTTGCTTTTTGGCCTGGAGACCTGTGACCAGTGGTGTTCCATAGCGATCAGTGCTGGGTACACTTATGTTTCTCATTGGTGTAAATTACTTAGATGAGAATATAGAAAACATAATTATTAAGCTAGCAGATGACACCAAGATTAGCGGTATAGTGGACAGTGAAGAAGGTTACAAAGTGATCTTGGTCAGTTGAGTCAGTGTGCTAAGGAATGGCAAATAAAGTTTAATTTAGATAAGGGGAAGGTATTACATATTGGTAAAACAAACAAAGCAAGACTTATAAAATTAAAAGTATTGCCTTGGGCAGTGTTGTAGAACAGAGATACCTTGCGTTTGGTCACATACTTCTTTGAAGATTGCAATGTCAATTCTGATCTCTCTCTCTCTCTCTCTGTAACTTCTCTGTTCTCTGTTCTGCTACCTTAATGCACTTTGTAGTACAATCTCCCTGTATAGCACACTAAACAATACTTTTCACTGTATTTTGGTACATGTGACAACAATAAATCAAATTCAGAGTAAACAAAAGGATGGGGATGAATTTCTAATTTGTGTTCAGAAGAAATTCACTGATCAGGATGTTTAGTAGGAGGAATAGAGGTATGGACTATTTTCTAAATGGGGAGAAAATTCAGAAATCTGAAGTGCAAAGAGACTTGGGAGTTCTAGTCCAGGATTCTCTCAAGGTAAACTTGGAGGTTGAGTCAGTAGTTAGGAAGGCAAATGCAATGATGACATTTATTTTGAGAGGACTTGAATATAAAAGCAGGGGTGTACTTCTGAGCTCTGTAAGGCTCTGCTCAGACCACATTTGGAGTATTGTGCACGGTTTTGGGCCCCATATCTCATGGCCATGGAGCATGTTCAGAGGAGTTCATGGGAATGGTCCCAGGAATGAAAAATTGAACATATGAGGAATGTTTGAGGAGTCTGGATTTATACTCGATGGAGTTTAGAAGGATGGGGACATCTAATTGAAACATACAGAATACTGAATGGCCTGGACAGAGTAGGAGAAAGTGAGGACTGCAGATGCTGGAGATTAGAGTCGAAAAGTGTGACACTGGAAAAGCACAGCAGGTCAGGCAGCATCCGAGGAGCAGGAGAATCGATGTTTCGGGCATAAGCCCTTCATTAGGAATGGGCTGAAAAATTCCTGCTGAAGGGCTTCTGCCTGAAGTGTCGATTCTTCTGCTGTTCAAATGCTGCCTGACCGGTGCCACAATTTTCGACTCTGGACAAAGTAGATACTGAGATGTTTCCATTGGCAGGAGAGACCAGATCCTGAGGATACAACCTTAAAGTAAAGGGAAGACTTTTTAGAATGGAGGTAAGGAGAAACTTCTTCAGCCAGGGAGTGGTGAATCTATGGAATTCATTGCCACAGAACGTTGTGGAGGCCAGGTCATTGAGTATGTTTAAGACTGAGATAGATAGATTCCTGAGTATCAAGGGGATCAAGGGTTATGGGGAGAAAGTGCGAGAATGAGGGTGAGAAACTTATCAGCCATGATTGAATGGCAGAGCAGACTCAATGGACTAATTTTTGCTCGTGTGTCTTATGGTGTTATGGTCTTATGTTCTTAACCCAAATACTGGATCTGATGTTGGGAAATGAAATGGGGTGTGTCTGAGAGGGAGCATTTGGGTAACAGGGATCATTACATCATTAGGTTTAAAATTGGCAATGGAGACATGCAGAAGGTGATTAAATATAGAATTTCTACTTTGGAGGAAGATCAATCTTGTATGATGAGAAGGGATCTAGTCAGGGTAAAATGGAATCAGACAGGAAAAACATAACATAATAATGCCTTTCAACAAAGGCAAGAGATAAGGGAGACAAGGACAGGGCTCCTTGGATGATAAGGGCTTTAGAGGTTATGATGAAACATAAAAGGAAAGCATATGATTCATGTCACTTTCAAGTTAACAAAATTATTGCTCATAGATCAGATATAAAGGGCAAAAACACAGCAAGATATGGTACATGGCTATATTCTGGAAGGCATTCAATCTAAGGTCTGTGTTCAAATACATGTTGGGAGGCATCTGATAAAACGTGAGAGTAGAATGATTGTCAACATAAAAAAAGGGAACGAAAATCTTCTTCCAGCACGTAAACAGCAAGCAGGAAGCAGGAGGCAAGAGACACTGGATTCTGTTCAGTCCAAAAGAGTACTATAATTTTCGAGCTGCAGGGCAAGGTTTTCATATCAGACTTGACTAAGTAGAGTATTTTATATCAGGCTTTACTAAGTGGAGTATTTTTATAAAATATTGCTAGAAGTTGAGATAGTGGAGACCATTAATAGTGTGGAAGTTGAAAGAGAGGAGGCAGTGGAAAGACTGGCTATAACAATGTAAGAAGTTCCTTGGGCCTAATGGCCTTCATGCCAGGTTGCTAAAGGAAGTGGAGTAGAGATAATGGGAGAATTTACTTTAATCTTTAAATCTACACTAAAATGGGGGAGCTGTCAACGTGGATAAAGTATAACTGCAGGCCAGTTAGTTTAACATCAGTGGTGGATAATGATTTGACATCTTTAACTGGGGAGAAAATTCAGTAGGTACTTGGTGAAGTTTAGGTTAATTAGGATGGCTAACATGGATTTGTCAAAGTCCAGTCATACTGGACTAATTTAATTCATATATTTAGTGAAGTAACAGAAAATAGTGAAGAGAATGCTTTGGATGTTGTTGATATGGATTTTAAGGAAGTGTTTGACAAAGTATCACATAAAAGACTCGTTAACAAAATTGCGATTTACGGATGGTCACTATCAAATTAGAGAATACATTGACTTAAGAACAAAAAAGAGTGAGTTATGTTAGATGTTGTGTTTTGGACAGGTGAATGATTAACATTGGTATACTCAAAGGCTCAGTGCCAGGGCTATTGACTTTTGGGTTGTACATAAATGACCTGGGTTTTGGAATACTTCAAGATTTGCCTTGGAGTGGCAGACAATGAGGATTATCTAAAGCAGGATATAAGTAGGCTAGCAATATGGACAGACAAATGACAGAAAAATTTTATATAGGAATTGTGTGGTGAAACACTTAGGCATAAATGATAGGGAGAAAAGCAGAGAGGTGATGTTAGAAAGAATTATTTTCCCACTGTGAGTGTTCTTGATCTGGAACTTAATACTGCGCGGTGAAAGTGGAAACAATCAATCATTTCAAAAAGAGATTTTAAGGGAAATAAACTTGCTGGGCTACAGGAATGAAGTGAGGGAGTGGAACTGACTGGATTGTTTCACAAGGTGTTGGCAAAGGCATGATCGGACAAATGGCCTCCTTTGGTGCCATAAATGACTCTACAGTTTGATAGTGTCATGAGATCTTTTATGTTCACCTGACAGGGCAGGTGGAATCTCTTAACACCTTATCTGAAGGACAATTTAATAACATATTTACACAAAGATACATGTTCAAATTCAATCTAATTCCAAATAGACAGCTGCTAACACAGAAAAACTACAGGAAGAGACCACAGACTGCACAAGGCGGTCGCCATGGGGACAAAGACAGGCAGTGATTGGTAGCCAGGAAGCATTTGGGGCAGAGCATTTCTGCTTTCCCTAGTCCATAAAGACTGCAATAAAAAGCAGATTACCCTGTGGAGCTGTCGATCCCATCTCGCTTTCATTATTGGGTTTCCCAACCCCTGAGAAGTCTGTGTTGAACTCTGGAAGTCTGATCTAAATTCATTAATGAAGCATCTGCCTCAATATGGTGAAAGACATGTTTACTATAAAATAGAACAGCATTAAAATGGTATGAATGAATTGAGTGAATTGAATTTATTGTCACCTGTACTGATGCACAGTGGAAAGCTTTGTTTTGCGAGCAATACAGGTAGACCATATAGTTAAGTAGCATAGATAGTAAATACTAGGTAAACAGCGCCAAAAGCAAAAAACACATGTACAAATGAATGTTAAGAGTTTGTGAGTACATTCAATACTCTAACAACAGTCGGGTAGAAACTGTTATGAAACCGACTGGTGCATGTGCTCAGGTTTCTGTACCTTCTCCCCAATGATAGAGATCGTAGAAAAACATTGCCAGGGTGGGATGGATCTTTGAGAATGCTGGCAGTCTTACCTTGACAACGGGCCTGGTGGATGGATTCTATAGATGGGAGGTGGGCCTTTGTGATTATCTGGGCTGAGTTCACCACTCTCTGTAACCATCTCCGATCTTGAATGGTACAGTTGCCATACCAGGTAGTGATACATCCAGACAGAGTCCTTTCGATGGCACACCTATAAAAGTTGGCAAGGGTATTCACCGTCATGCCAAATTTCTTCAGTTGCCTGAGGAAGAAGAGACGTTGTTGGGCCTATGTAACCAGTGCGTCCTCATGAAGAGTCCAAGAAAGCTTGTTGTGGATCACCACTCCCAGGAGAATGGTAATGGGAATGCTTGCAGAAAATTGGGATCAAGATCCTCTTTACATGTTCAACGTTCTCCAACTCTTTAGTTTCAGGTTGTGACCTTTTAACAGAGCGTTCTCCCTTGTCATGACCATCTCTGAAGGTCCTGTCTGTAGCCTTTCCTGCTGTTGGTTTTCTGAGTCATGACCTGAAGAGTTAACTGTGTTTCTCTTTCTACAGATGATACCTGACTCATTAAGCAATTCCAGAACTTTCTGTCTTTATTTCAGAT
Source organism: Chiloscyllium plagiosum (assembly GCF_037043375.1). Taxonomy (NCBI): domain Eukaryota; kingdom Metazoa; phylum Chordata; class Chondrichthyes; order Orectolobiformes; family Hemiscylliidae; genus Chiloscyllium; species Chiloscyllium plagiosum. The sequence continues at coordinate 68,416,979 of NW_028270143.1, read as the reverse complement.
TCAACTCAAGGCATTTATTGACAAATGTGATGCTTGTCATCTCAGTGACTCGAAAAAGGTTGTTTATCTTGTGCATTTTGAAAGCACCATGTAAATCTGTGTCCTTGCTTATGAAGCAGCTTTCTTCAGTTTTCCTTGACAGTTTACTCTCTACAGTTGGATTAAAATCAACTTTGGCAAGAATGCAACATGATTGATAGTGAATTGACCAGTATTATAGACTCTACCCAATTTAAACTTCCCACCCTAGTTTACAGACATAGAAATATAGGAACAGGAGTAGTAGGCTATTTAGCCCTTCGAACCATTTCCACCATTCAATAAGATCATTGCTGATCTATGGCCTAACTCCATATACCTGCCTTGGGCTCATTTCCCTTACTACCCTTACTTAATAAACATTTGTTTGTCTCAGATCTAACTATAACAATTGATTTAGCATTAACCAGCATTTGAGGAAGAGAGTTCTAAACCTCCAATACTCTTTGTGTGTAGATGTGCTTTTTAACATCTCTCCTGAATGGCCTGGCCTGAATTCTAGACTATGCTCCCGGTTCTAAAATCTTAAGAGAGTAGAAATAGTTTATTGTTATCTACACTCTCTTTCCCTTTCAATAACCTAAATAACTCGATCAGATTATCCATTAACCTACCAAATCCTAGAGAATAAAGGCTTAATTTGTCTAGTCTCTCCCCATAACATAACCCCTTAAGTCTAGCTCCTGTCCTTGTGAACCTGTGCTCAGCCTCAGGACCTTGCGATCTTGTACGGAATGTCTGAAGTTGGGATAATCGAATGCCGGATAATTGAGGTTCCTCAGTATTCCTACTTTCTGTTTCCTGCCACTCAGCCAATTTCCTATCCGTGTCAGTAACCTGCCCTTAAATTCATGGGCATCCACCAAAGCTAACAGTCTCTTGTGCAGGCCTTTATCAAAAGGATTCTGGAAGTCCATTTAAATAACATCTGTGGACTTACCTCTGTCCAGCATCTTTGTCACCTCTTCAAAACTCTGTGAGCATTGTCCAGCATGATCTACTCTTCAAGAATCCATGCTGACTCTCCCTGACTAACTGAAATATTTCAAGATGAACCCTTGCCCTATCTTTGATTACAGATTCCAGCAATTTCTCCACTACAGATGTCAGGCCAATTGGTCTGTAATTACCTGTTTCCTCTCTGTCAACCTTCTAAAAGAGTGGAGTGACATGAGCAAATTTCCAATCCATAGGTAGAACTCTTGAACTCTGAAAAACTATGGTTAGAGCATCTGCAATGTGCTCTCCTACCTCCTTTAACACCCTTGGATAGAACTCATCAGGTCCATGGGATTTGTCAGTCATCAGTTTCATTCATTTCTGCATGATTGATGTTATGTGTAAGCTCATTTTATTTAGACCCTGTCCTTGATCCTCTGTTAATGTTTTTGAGACATTCAGCAAGCTATCCTTTTTTTTGCTGTGAATACTAAAGCAAATAATTGTTCAGTATGTCTGCTATCTCCCTATTTTCATTGACTCTCAGCCTTCAGTGGGGCATTAATACTCTTAACCAGCCACAGTCCTTCATTTAGCTGTCAAATTGCCTCTTATTGCCTTCTATGTCCCTTGCAAGTTTCCTTTCATTATCCTTTTAGCCACTGTTGTAGTCATTTTGTGGTCCTTTGTTGGTCTTTGCATTGGTCCCACTCTGTGGGATCTGTACTGGTCTTTGCATTTTTATCAGCCCTTTATTTTAATTTCATGCTATCCCTTGCCTCCCTAGGTGTCCATGGCTGTCTTTATTGCAAGGTGGAGCTTTTCCTTCTCATGGGTACACACTGTTTCTATATAGCATTAAACGTTTCTTTGAATATCCTCCACTGTTCCTCAGTTGTTTTACTTATTAACAGAACTTCCCAGTTTACTGTGAACTGTCTCTGCCTCATCCCATTAAAGTCTGCCTTACTTAAATCCAAACTTCTTGTATCCAATCATTACCTATCTCTTGCAAATGCTACATGAAACTCAATCATGTTATGATCACTATTTGACAATGCTCAGATTAATTAGGGCACTAATTAAATCAGCTTCATTGCTCATTACTAGATCCAATATTGCTTGTTTAAGGTTGTTTAATTTAATTCAATGTAATTTAATTTTAATTAAACCTCCAAGTTTCAATTCATTGCCAAAAAAATAAATAAAATGGAGAGAGCAGCCTCTGTTTCTAAGAGTGTACAACAAAACCATCGGCACCCAGAATTCACTGGATTTTTAAATTGTTGCACTGTACATCCCTCACCATCAATATCACCACCAAGGTGGCAGAATATTATTTTACATTGTTATTTTGGATGTAGATTTGTTCGCTGATCTGGAAGGCTCATTTCCAGACGTTTCTTCACCCTACTGGGTAACATCTTCAGTGGGCCTATGGGCAAAGCACTGCTGATAATTCATGTTTTCTATTTATATGTTTGGGTTTCTTTAAATCGAAAGCAGGAATTATCAGCAGTGCTTCACCCAGAGGCCCACTGAAGATGTTACCTAGTATGGTGACGAAACGTCTGGAAATGAACCTTCCAGTTCGGTGAGCAAAACTATATCTAGAACCCCACCCTGAGCTACAAATCTTCTCAAAATTGTTATTTTATACTGCTTTAATATTTAAAATGTTGACATTTAGAATAACACGGTGTTTAACATTGACACAATAATAATAATGCCATTTTAATTTTGTACAAGAGGTGCTGAATAGACATATTGTGAAATTAATCATCAACATTGGGGAAAAAAATAATGTAGGGCAAAATCATCTTTTTAAACTTTGCACCAATCTATGTGTATTGGCAAGATTATTAATGGGACAATCTTTTTCAGTTTTGTTTTTATGTCAAATGGTAAAATCCAATGATATAAAATAATTTTGTCTTAATAATAGTAAATAATTTATTTTACATTTGTTGCTTAACGTTAGTATCTGTAGTCCTAGACATAGGTAAGATCTATAATAATTAAGTAATTCACTACATGCAATGATCCCTATGATGCTGTAGGACGATGAACAGAAATGTTGACTGGAAAACAGTTCAGCAAAGTGGAGTTATTGAACTGTGAGGATAAATGAACATGAAATGAGGAACAGGCATTGTGACCGAGTACAATAGGAAGAAGAGATGAGGAAGAAAAACAAGTCATGCAGATTGGAAGGAAGGCCACAGCTGAAACAGTCCAAAGCTTTCCAGCCGCCTGCAAATTCCACATTCTGCTTTGTTAATATTAATTCCTTTAAAAGAGCCATGACATTTATATTTCAGCATCCATCTGCTTCTGGTTAATGTTATTAATTGGTTATGCAAATAAAGTAGCAGTTAACTCTGTACCCACTCCCAGTTATATAAGGCTTTTTCAAACCATTCCATACTCATTTATGAATACTTGATTACCTATTTAGGGTAGTTAATAACTTGATAATTTTATACTACAAAGAGATTATTCTGAATATTATTTACCATTCACCTTTTATTCAATATGTATATAATTTTATATATATATATTAGATGCATGAATGTTATAAAACTGGGCATACCTTAATGACACATCTTGCTAACGGGTCAGCTTATTGAAGGATCTTACCATGCAGTGGTGGTATCCCTACCTCTAAGCCATGAAGGCCTGGGTTTAAATTCCTTCTGTGGTGTGTCACACCACAGCTGGCCAGATTGATTTAAAAATATCTAGAACTTTGATTTGTGAAGACGTACCCTTGTATTTGACAGCCTATTTCATTAAACAAGATAAGTCTTAAAATTCAAACTTGAGACTTAAATGTCACTAATATTAAAATATTTTGACTGTGCAGCAACTCTAATCAGTGAAGTAATTAGATTCTCGATTACTCATAGGTTTGAATGCTAATCCTAGTTCATCCTGAAGTTTACCTGACATCATAATCACAGCTTCACCAGTTCCGAGACATTTTCCACATTGCAGTAAATATGCATCAGGGTGGACAGAACATGTCCTGTTGACTAATTACTGAACAGAATTAACTCACTCTGGAAGAATTCCGCAGCCTCAGACTACCTCATTTCTTGTTTAGAAAGGAAGTTTAGCAAAGAGTCGGTGGGAGAAATAATGAAAAACATTTGCAGTGACACCCATGTGAAGTCAAGCCCAGTTAAAAACAATTGGTTTAGATATTTTGCTTTGTCACTTGCAGCCGATTAGATTGCTATTTAGTATTTACCTGTACCTGTTTTCATGACTTATCAGATGCTCTAAGCTACTTAAGCCATTCAACTTCTCACACATTTAATATTCACATTGATATAAATTGCCAGCGGTTTCACAGTGTTTTCAAACTCGAGAAGATCTTGTTTAGCAAACTCCCTTGATGACTCTTTGAGGTGTTACACTGAGAAGTTGAACTGTAGAGTTCAGTTTCATCTTTTCAGTGAGCTGAATAATTGATCTGAACTGTGGTGGCCTCAGTATCTTTGTGTTAATGAAGGGAATAGACAGAATTTAACCTCATATTCCAAATAAACTTGTAAGACTTCTGTTGGACAGTATGTAAGAGCAGAAGTGAGAGCTGATTTCATTTCCATTCCTCTCCTCCTACACCATTCACTAATAGGCTTACTGACATGTTGTGGTAAACCCAACATAGATAATAGCTACTGGGATCAGATATCAGTGAAACAAGTCAATATAGATCCAATGGATAGAATTTAATGCCCACCCCACGGTGTGTTTGAAGGTAGAAAGTATTTAACTGAATGAGGTGGTGGCCACTGGGGACCCCACTCGCTTCCTGTCAGCATCCTGCTTACTTCTGTGGAAGGATGGCCTGTGGAGTTTTCCTACCCCACTGCCAATTAAGACCTATCAGTAGTCAATTAATGCACACTTAAGAGTATTATGCCACCATTGCTGGTTGTAAAGCAGGCTTGAGACTTGTCATGCAGGAAGTACAGGAAGCAAACCCATGTTCAGTGATTCATCAGCACCTGCCCTGGGAGAGTGGGAAGCCTCCTTGTTATGCATAATTGAGGGATAGGCATCAGGTAGAGGGTGGGTCGATGAGAGCTGCCAACTTCATTTGCTACCACAACCCCTTCTTCATGACCTTGAACCTGTAACCAGCTTCTGCCACTATTCACCTGTGGGTGAAATGGATATAAATTTGGTTGTATACTTTAAATTGTAAGGTGTTTCCGACAGAGTAAAATTATCAAATGGCATCAATATGAATAATTATCCCATGTGTGCGAAGAATTATACTGACAACCAGGTTATGATTTTGTGAAACTTGCAATGTGGCTCACTGATGCCTTCTGGAAGCTAAATACATTCATTTGCAGGGTATTGTCCCTTGCAAACAGAAAGGATATGTCCAGGCATTGTGTGGTGGTGGACAAATGTTCCTATGCATTCTCCATGTCACTGTTTAACCACTCAGAGCCTACTTGCCATCTAATCAGCACCCTTGTCTCACACGTAATAAATTGTTATTCCCTTTGAAATTTGGGATTTTTGCTTTTGTTCTGATGACAAAAAGCTTTCACAGTGAATCTCGTTTTATCAGAAATATTTCAGAAAAATCTTAGTTTATTAAAAAATCTTACTTAAATTTCTGTATTCAAAATGTTCAAAACAAAAATTCTGGGCAGAATCTTCCCAATGGTGAATTGGTGAGTCTGTTGTGAAGATGTGGTGAGATCAGCAGAAATGAGACTCTTGGCAGTGAGAAAGGAAAAGTCTGACTTTCCCGCCAAAGTTTGAATGGCATGCAATTAGCACGAAATTATTCCCTCATCTCGCTTCATTGATAGGCAGTTTCCTATTCTTCCACCAGCCTGACAGAAACAAATTGGTGGCAGTTCCTGAAATGAAAACCAGAGGAGGTACCTAGTGACTCCAGCCCGTTGCTTGCTCCTTGAAGCCTCCATCTTGGACAATTGTCAGCAACATCTCATGGCATGCTCCATGGGCAGTGACTGTCTGCAACCTCCCGCTTCATTGCACACTCATGGCTTGTTTCCGACGAATGTAAAATACAGTTCTCTATTTTAAAGCTGCACTTCGGGATACACTGGCACTGATCATTGTAATGCTGCTGGTTGGTCAATTTGGATGCAAGGACAGGAACCCAACTCACAAACTGACCAGTCTGTATCTCCAGATCTTCTCACATGCACTCCTAGCATTCACTGATATTGTGCTTTGATGCTCATAGCATCCCCACACTGCCTTGTCTTGCATATCTGTACTTTTTTGGCACTTTGCCAGACCTAAGACTTATGGTGGTCAGGGTAGCATACCAATAATTTCCTGTCTTCTGCCTCCCTCTCTTCTTTAACAGGAGGGTTGTGTTAGCCATTTTCCAGTCCTCTGAGATCCTCTCTGACCCAAGGAATTCTCGAAAGAGCACCACCAATGTTTCCACAATCTGCTCAGCTATCTCCTTCAGCACTCTGGGGTGTGGTCCATTCAGTCTGGTAATTTACCCATTTCAGACCTTTCAGCTTCCCCTAGCACCTTCTCCTTGGTGATGGCCACTATACTTACTTCTGACCCAATTCTCTTGAAATTCTGGTATGCTGCTGGTGTCTTCCACTATGAAGACTGATGAAAAATACCCATTCAGTTTCTCCCCCATTTCTTTGTTCCCATTACTACTTCTTCAGCCTCATGTTTTAGCAGCCCAATTCCACTCTTACCTCTGTTTTGCCTTTTATATATCTAAAAAAATACTCTTGCAATCTTCTTTTATAATACTGGCTGGCCTACTCTCATATTTCATCTTCTCCCTGCTTATTGTTTTTTTTAGTTATCCTCTGCTGATTTTAAAGGCTTCCCAATCCTCTGGCTTCCTATTAATCTTCACCAAATACTATACTTTTTCATCTTCTGTTACGCTATATCTGACTTATGCCATGGTTTTGTTGTCCTCCTCTTAGTATGTTTCTTCTTCCATGGGATAAATTTCTGCTGTGCCTCCTGAACCATGCTACACTCCTCCCCACCCCCCCCCCCCCCCCCCCCCCACCACCCCCTCGGAAACTCCTACCATTGCTGCTCCACTGTTTTCCCTGCTATTCTGAGATTGTGACACAATATTCTCAACTCCCCAGCCAGAGGAAATATTTTCTCATGATCTATTCTGTCAAGTCCTCAATAAGTTTTATGCAGTTCAATTAGAAAATTGTTCGTGCTTCTAAACTCCATCCATTTCTGACTGAATTTCTCCTCCTGCTTCATTTAATATGAATATGATCAGGAATATCACTTCCCATCCCATATCATCTAATTAGTATTGTTTATGCTAATGTACAATTCATTTTGTTCTGTGTAATGAGGAAAGATTCGCCGCTGAATCATTAATCTCTGGTTTCCTCTTTATGTGGAAAGAGCTGTGGAACATCAAAATGTAGCTGCTACTGAGTGTGTGAGAGACTTTAAACTGGCTTAGCCAACATATAGAGCAATAGGATCAATATTTGAATCTTGTAAAGACTTGTGTCTTATTGAATGTTGAGAGGAAAAGTAATTTTTGGCATAAGAAGGAAATAAGCAATTCATTTTTTAAAATCACTGGAAGGATGTGGGTCTTGCTGGCTGGATCAGCAATTATTGCCCATTCCTAATTATCCTTGAGAGGATGGTGATGAGTTGCCTTCTTGAATAACTGTGGTCCAAGTGGTGTAGGTTGACCCACAATGCCATTAGGAAGGGAATTCCAGGATTGTGACCCAACCAAAGTGAAGGAACAGTGATATATTTCCAAGTTAAGATGGTGAGTGACTTGGAAAGGAACTTGCAGTTAGTGGTGCTCCCAGGTATCTGCTGCCCTTGTCCTTCGAGATAGGAGTGGTCAAGGGACAGGTTTGGTTTATGAGCCCACCTTGGATAAACATTTAGCAGTGGAGGATATGCAAGAGGAGATAATAAGACCAAGAATTTTAATGGGTTAAAAATAGTTCAGTTTATGGTAATCAGAGGTAAGAGTCATTGGTTCGGTTTGCAAGAATTGTGTCTCTGAAGGAAATAAATGTTCCACTGTCCTATTGAGAAGCTTAAAGGGCACAGGATGTAATGATTCAGACAATTTGCCACAAGAGAACTGGAAATTATGAGTACCAAGGTTATGTGACCTGAACAGAAATATTGTTAGAAGAATGAGTTGGATGGTTATGGTGGTGAATACCAAAGATGTCAGGGAGTATTTTGCTGCTTATCATGTTGGGAGTGGATTTATTTGACCACAGCCTCAATTGGCAACAAAAATTTTAGAACAAGATCCTTGGAAACCCAAACCAAACATGGGCATTCATCCCTTAAGCTATTTGTTTAAAAATAAAAAGCACAGAGTCATTATTCATAAATCTCAAATACACTAGAAATAATTTCTTTCCAATGACTATATTAGTTTCAGAGGGTGTTCCTTACACAAAAAGTTGGTGAAATAGGCAAATGTATTTTATTCTGTATCATTAACCTGACTGGATCAGTAATATCGCTGATTATTACATGCATGATAGGAGGTAACTGAGTTTGGATCAATGTAATTTTGGCCATGAAAATTTTAAACTTCAGATGATATTGATTTTGTTTAGAGACATGATATTAGTTTTGAAATTACAAATTTTGTGTACAGAAAGCAGGCTTCTTTCAATTGTTTTGATTTTATTTCCCCTCCCCCCTTCCCCACCTCCCCCCTCACCTTTCTCTCTCTCTCTATGCCTCTGTGGTTTGGACCAAAACTTTCACTGAGCTACTCTCAAGACAATTTTTAGATAGTTATTTCCTTCCTAACTACGTGAACCATTTAATGGTCTTATTCTGTGGTGGCTGATTTTGAGGAATGTTTTAACAAAAGCTCTATTTACTCTGGAGTACAACAATATACTGTATAAAGTAGGTAATGATGTTTGGCTGCAGTGCATTCAGACAGGAAATGTTCTGATGGAGGAACTGCACCAAGATTATAAACTTGATTCTGTATGTTGGCACTTTGTGCTCACTACCTACACATTTTGACAGTGGATCTTGCAGTTAGATTAAAGAATAATCATGCAGTAGTTCTTATGAATTCGTTTAGCAAACTGATCATTTTATTTCCGTGTGAATGAAATTTTGAAAAACATTAAGCAGTCACAAAATCTACACCAATTTGTAACTCGAATTTATAATCACAGGAGATTCTGTAGTTATGGGGATAGATAACATTCTCAAAAGCCATGATCCCAAATCACAAAGAACATATTGCTTACCTGATGCCAGGATAAGGAACATCTTGAAATGGGACCTTATAGGAAAAGGAGGGGCAAATCCAATTGTTGTGGTCCATCACAGAACAAAATACATAGGGCAGGAGCAGGAGGAAGGTACCATACAGGGTGTATCGGTAGTTAGAATTAACCTAAAAATCCTTTACCTTGAAGGAATAATCTCTGGATTATTGCTTAAACTATATGCAAATTGCCAAAAGATAGTCATAGAGCACAGAAACAGACTCTTCAGTCCGACTCATCCATGCCTATCAAACCAATCTAGTCCTATTTTCCTGCATTTGGCCCATACTTTGCTCAACCTTTCCTATTCATGTACCTGTACAGGTATCTTATAAATGTTGTAACATCTATCACTTCCTCTGACAGTTCATTCCATATATGAACCACCCACTGTGTGAAAACATTTCCCCTCAGGTCCCTTTTAAATTTTTCTCTTCTCACCTTAAGCCTCTTGTTTTGAACTCCACCATCTTGAAGAAAAGACCTTAACTATTAATCTTATCTATGCCCCTCATGATTTTATTAACCTCTGTAAGGTCATTCCTCAGCTTCCTAGACTCCAATGAGAAAAGTTCCACCATATCCAGCCTCTCCTTATAAGTCATGTTACCATCTTCTAAATCTTTTCTGTGTCTCTCCAATTTAATAATGTACTTCCTTAAAGCAGGGCAACCAGTTACAATTCTGGCATTTGTCCAGCAATGTGGAAAATTGCCCAGTTTATGTCCTGTACACAAAAAGATCAAATCCCACCTGGCCAGTTATTGTCCCATCAGTATACTCTTGATCATCAGTAAAGTGATGGAAGGTATCATCAGTCATGCTATCAAGCAGCATCTACTTAGCAACAACCGGCTCAGTGACACTCAGATTTGTTGCCCTCAGTCCCTGACCTCCTTGCAGCTTTGGTTCAAATGTGGACAAAATAACTGAATTCTAGATGGAGGTGAGAGTGACAGTTCTTGACATCAAGGCTGCATTTGATCTAAAGTGTGGCATCAAGGAGCCCTAGCAGCATGAAGTCAGTGGGAATCAGGGGCAAACTCTCTACTCAATTGGAATCATACCTAGCAAAAAGGAAGACAGATGTGGTTGTTAAACGTCATCTCAGTTCCAAGATATCTTCACAGGAATTCCTCTGTGTAATATCCGACCAATTTCTTTTGTGTTTCATCACTGACCTTCCCCCCCCCCCCCCCCCCCCCCCCCATCATGAGGTCAGAAATGGGATGGTTGTTAATCATTGCACAATGTTCAGTATCATATGTGACACCTCAGATATTGAAGCAGTCAAAGTTCAAATACAGTAAGCCCTGGACAATATCCCGGCTTGGCCTGACACCTAGCAAGTAACATTTGTGCCACATACATGCCAGGCAATGACCACCCTCAACAAGAAACAATTTGACCTTTGCCCCTTAATATTCAAGGGCATTACTTTAATTCAATCCTCTCCTATCAACATTCTGGTCATTGGCATTGATCAGAAACTGTACCAGTTATGCTACAGCTGTACAAAACTCTGGTGTGGCCGCACATGAAGTATTGTGTACAGTTCTGGTCACCGCATTATATGAAGGATGTGGAAGCTTTGGAAAGGGTGCAGAGGAGATTTACTAGGATGTTGCCTGGTATGGAGGGAAGGTCTTACGAGGAAAGGCTGAGGGACCTGAGGCTGTTTTCGTTAGAGAGAAGAAGGTTGAGAGGTGACTTAATAGAGACATATAAGATAATCAGAGGGTTAGATAGGGTGGACAGGGAGAGCCTTTTTCCAAATATGGTGACGGCGAGCACGAGGGGGCATAGCTTTAAATGGAGGGGTGATAGATATAGGACAGATGTCAGAGGTAGTTTCTTTACTCAGAGAGTAGTAAGGGTATGGAATGCTTTGCCTGCAACGGTAGTAGATTCGCCAACTTTAAGTACATTTAAGTCGTCATTGGACAAACATATGGATGTACATGGAATAGTGTAGGTTAGATGGGCTTCAGATTGGTATGATAGGTCGGCGCAACATCGAGGGCCGAGGGGCCTGAACTGTGCTGTAATGTTCTATGTTCAGACTAGCCATAGTGGCTATAAGAGCTGGTCAGAGGCTTGGAATCCCGAAGCAAATATCTCACCTCCTTACTCCCCAAAGTCATGTACAACACAAAGCAGGAGTGTAATAGAGCTGGTCAGAGGCTTGGAATCCCGAAGCAAATATCTTCCCACTTGCCCGGCTGAGTGTAGCTATGATACTCAAGATGCTTGGCGTCATCTGTTCAGGACAATGCATTCTGGGACAGGATCCAGTGGTTCTGGTCCATGTAGGTAGCAACAGTATAGTCACAACAAAGAAGCAGGTTCTACATGGTCAGTAGGAGGAGCTAGGTGCTAAATTAAGAAATGAAAAACTAAAGGACATAATCTCTGCATTGTTACCAGAGACAGAGTAGTGTTGCCTCTTTCACATCCATCAGGGTTCACGCGTAAAATATAAAATATACAACATTCAGCTGCTCACACATGATCAGCTGACTGACCTTCCATCACAACCAGGAGAAACACTGACAGTTTTTCCCCAATGCCTTGCATGGACCAAAGACACAACCACAAAGGATTACCTTTTGATTTGAGCCCCTTTTTGAATTCAGTCCCCTTGCCTGGTTTGGTCAGCTTTGTTGGTGTCAGCTAGTATGGCTACCTCCACTGGATAACACTAACTACAAACCAGACTACAGATGATGGGAACTCTCCATGAGCTAATTCATATGGAAAGGCTTCACCGTTAACATTGTGAGTTTTGATGCAAAGAAACTTCATAGTTACGAAAGAACTAAGTAACTGAAGAAATTTGTCCTCATTGAAGTTTGGAGATAGAAGTCTCCTTTGCTGGCTCCATGCCTCAATATATGTATAAAGCTAGATATAGGAGTTATGAACATGCATATTTCGCATTTCTGGCTAAATAGATCATACCCATGAATGAAATTCCAGGAGGCTGAATTGTTAATCAGTATTCATGACCTGCTAATTAATTCAAACCATGTTCCTGACTATGAAGGTGAAAGCTTCTCAGAACTCAATAGCCTTTAACGTTCTGTCAGGGGAAATGGAGTGTTTTTTGCCTACTGCCTAATTATGACACAATCTGCTATTCTAAATGTTCCACAGAGGCATGAAATTCTGCCCCGTGACTCTGCCTCTATCCTATTTCTGTTAAAACCTGTGGATAATAAAATGCAATCAATCTCAGATTTAAAATTTCCAGTTGATCTAGAAATAGCTGCCATTTGCAGAATGGGATTCTACACTTCCACCAGCCTTCACAACTAGAAATGTTTTCTGATTTCATTCCTGAAAGGTCTGCTTCTGGCATTTAGTCTGTGCTGCTTCATGTGAGGCACTCCTGAAGGGGAAATTGTTTCTCTCTATCCAATCTGTTCTCTTAATATCTTGAAAACTTTGATCAAAATACCCGTTAACAGATTTGATTTGATTTATTGTCACATGTACCTAAGTACAATGAAAAGCTTTCTTTATGAGCAGTGCAGGCAGATCAGATTAAGCAAGGATGTACAGATCAACTTAGAGGCATACAGGTTATGTCACACAGGGCATGCACTAGGCGAGATCAGCATTAGCAAGATCAGCATTATTTGAAATTACAGAATCCATTCAACAATCTAATAACGGCTGGGTAGAAGCTATTCCTGAACCTGCTAGTCCGTGTGTTCAGGCTTCTGTATCTTCTTCCTGACAGAAAAGGTTGTAGGAGAGTATAACCGGGTGGGAGGGGTCTTTGATGATGTTGGCAGCCTTACCACAACAGTGAGCCATGTAAATGGAGTTTATGGATAGAAGGTTGGCTTCCATGGTGGTTCAAGCTGCACAGCAACTTGCTGTAGTTTCTTATGGTCATGGGCAGTCCAGTTGCCATACCGGGCCATTATGCACCAAGATAGTATGCTCTCAATGGTGCATCTATAGAAGTTGGTGAGTGTCCTTACGAATATGCCAAATTTCTTGAGGTACCTGAGGAAGAAGAGGTGTTGTTGTGCCTTCTTGACCATCGTATCTACGTGGGAAGTCCAGGACAGGTTGTCGATTATCATCACTCTGAGGAACTTGACGTTCTCCATCCTCTCAACCTCAGCTCCATTGATGTAGATGGGAGCACCATTGATATAGAGATCAATGATTAGATTGTTAATTTTGCCAACATTGAGAGAGAGGTTGTTCTCATTCCACCATGTCACCAAGCCCTCTATCTCAGTTCTGTATTCTGACTCATCATTGTTAGATATCAGTCCTACCATAGTGGTGTCATCAGAGAATTTGTGGCTGGTGCTCATTCAGAATTTGGCAACACAGTCATGGGTGTACAGAGAGTACAGTAGGGGGCTGAGGGCGCATCCTTGGAGGGCTCCAGTGCTAAGTGTCATTGTGGAGGAGGTGCAATTAGTATCTTCACTGATTGTGGTCTGTCGGTCAGGAAGCTGAGGATCCCAATTGCAGAGGGGAGACCCAAGGCTAAGGTTTCAGAGTTTTGAGATCAGTTTGAGGGGATAATGGTTCTGAAGGCGGAGCTGTAGTCAGTAAGCAGGAGTTTGTCCAAATGTTCCAGGGATGAGTGCAGGGCTAGGGATATGGTATCGGCTGTGGACCTGTTGTATTGTCAGGCAATATAAAGCCCTAGTTCAGGGCTTTCCAAACCCTGGGTTACAGCCCCCAGTGGAGTTGCATAATGAAATTTGGGTGACACAATTCATGAACCTGTAATAGTGTTGAGGGCCCAGGAGAACACCTTCCGAAGTGTGACACATCAGGACTGCACTCCTTGGTCAAATATGCTGTCAATCAGGATGGGCAGTACCCACAGCAGTCAATTGGTGCAGAGCATCCCTATTGACAGGCTGAATGACAGCAATCATTGACCAACCTTTAGTATAGGTCAGAATCAGTAATGTTGCTACTCCCTTTCATGTTTATAGTGTCCTGTACAGTTCAGCTGAAGCCTGCAACACCCCCGCTCCCAAACCCTATTGATATCCAATCCCTGAGTGTGAGTGTGTGTGTGAGAGTGTGTGATAAAGAGGGTGAGCAACTGAGTGTGTGAGAGAGTGAGTGTAAGTGCGTGAGTGTGTGCGACAGTGTGTGAGAGAGTGCCATTATTGTCAGAAGGTATTGTGTTTCCCAGGTTGAGCCATCTTGCTGAAAGCAAGACGTATTCACCTCAAAATAAACCCAACAATGTTCAACTAGAATCATCAGAGAGAAGCTGGGAGGCATCTTTATGGTGGACATGAGTGATTTTCTGGGGAGTTTTGATGGAATCTGAGTAATGCATAATAGATAAAATAGAAAAGGAGTTTATGACTGGAAGTCAGATTCTGGTACTCTGTAAATATACAGAGTTAGACATAGAGCAGGAATCACTTGGGATCAACCTACTTGAGAAGTATTAATCAAATCCCAATAAATTGGATCATGTCCTCACTGAAACATGATTTTGCAATCAGGGAAGAAACAGACCAGTTGAGAGAAGTTTAATTGAACTGTTAAACTGGCTATGTACTCAGACTAAACCTAACGTCACTTCTGATGTAGGGGAACTGAGCAATTGATGAAAAATGCTACTGTTGAAGAACTCTTGAAGCGAGTAAAACAATAACGAAATTAAATACGGGAAAATGTACACTCTAGCCATGGGTAATCTAGATGTATTAAACTTAATCCTTTTTAACAATGCTAAAAAGGATTGTTATATGATAATCTTATGCTAATTTTCTGGACGTCTACTCAAGTACAGTAGAGTTATTCATATTCTTGGTGGAGAAGAATGCTGGCTTCGAAAGTCAGGAAAATAAAAACAGTAGCTAAAAGCAATTTAGCTGCTTAAACGTTGGCATGAGTAGAAACTGCAGAGACCAGAGTGTACTTATCCCATATTCTATCTTATGCAAAGAGAAATTTGAGAGAAGTTTACCCATAGAATGTTATGCTGCTAACCCTATTTTCTTTGGAACAATGCACATTGGATAAATAATACATATTGAGAAAAAGCTGAGGATTGACCTTTCCACCATAAAGGAAACATTAAAAAGTAAAATGATTTCCAAAATAAAGTGGCTTGATGCAAATTATTGCTTCTTACTCTGTTTCAGAAAAAATGAGCTGGCTCCAAAGAATTATTAGAGATCCTTGGAGAGGGATGCCGAGTTGCATGGCGGGTTATTAAAAAACACATGAACAAGGCAAACTGTTCTTGGATCTCTTTGTGGTGAAATCTTATAGTTTTTTTTGCTTTGTTCAAAGAAAGAAATGGAATATGAATTATTCAATTTTGTTACCGATCGATGTTATTAAATGGTGAGATATAGACTGTGGAAGCATAATTTTGTTTACATTTTATTAGTTTCACTGAAAGGTTGTTTGCATTGTCTTCAAATATTTATTTATTCTTTTATTCTTTTATTCAATATAACAAGTACTTAAACATGAATCTGTTAATATAAGAAATATTTAAGCATATGATTGGGTTAATTGATTAATTAATTAGAGTAGAGGTACAGTGGTAGTGCCCCTGCCTTTGAGCCAAGAAGCCAGGTTCAAGTCCCACCTGCTCCAGGGTGTGTAGTAACATCTCTGAATATTAGAAAATATAATTGACTGAGTAGGTGTTCCACTTTTATGTAACATTTACAGAGGGGAAAGGAGGATTCATTGAAAAAAACTTCCTGAAACTGTCATTCCCGTCTCATCTGAATAGATTCCTATTACAGAACAAACTAGATTATCCAATCGAAATGGGCGGGGAATATTGTGTTCGGATAACTAATCTGATCATAAACAAAGGAAACCATACTGAACAAAATTGCATAAAAAAGCACGTTTCCAGAGTTCTTATTTCATTCAATCGATAAAATATGTACAAACACTGGACATTTCTTAAAAAATCATGATATTTTACAAATAAAATCACCTTTTGCATAAATAAAATTCATTGAGATAGAGGTTGGTTATTTTTTGAAAAAAAATCCAGTCGCTGTTGCTTGAGGTGCTTGTGTTTCTTTGTTTTGCCAGCAATAACATTTAACACTTCGTCTTGTAAAATGTAATTACCTCTTTGATGTAACATTTTTATGGGACCTTGAGATCTTGTTCAGACAATCCGCAATTTGTATAATCGATGTTTGGATAATCGAGGTTGTTCTGTACACTAAAAATCATTAGCAGTTAAAACTCAACCAAGCATTGATCATGGTCATAGCTATCGAAAAAACAGACTGCTCGTTGAGAAGGAAATAACATGAGGTGATCATTTCAATTTCAAAGCTAAGTGCCTGTCAAAAATGGATTAAAGCTGGTGATTAGATATTTTTCAAGCATCAAAGGGTTTTGTTCTAATCCACCAGAGTTATTTGAATCACAGAGGTAATAATGACATTAGCTAACAGGCACAAAATTGGAAATTTCTGGAAAAACTCAGCAGGTCTGGCAACATCGATGGAAAGAAAGCAGAGTTAATATTTTGAGTACAGTGACCCTTCATCAGAACACTATTTTATGATGTTATGTTCTGTTTTATTATGCTTTTTCTTTGACACCATCTTGCACTGTAAAGGGAAGCTGCATTCAACAATACTGCTGCAATTATTGCAAAGTTGATACCAGTGCAGAGACAGTATTGCATGGTGATGGATGCAACACTGGATGCATTAGATGTGCAGATGTTGGAAAGAAGAGATGCCATGGTTTGGTTAGTGGGAGTTTTTAGGTCCAGTGACTCTTTTTCAGAATCTTCTTCAGACCCTTCTTCCATTCTGAAGAACGCCACTGGACCTGAAATGTTAACTCTGATTTCTCTCCACAGGTGATTCCAGGCCTGCTGAGATTTTCCAGCAAATTCTCTTTTTGTTTCAGATTTCCAGTGTCCATAATTCTTTCGGCTTTTTGCCTCGTGCATAAATCTGTTGTGTTTCGCCCCACTCTCATCCTCATGCCAATCCTACCTTTCTGATTCCCTGCTTGCCTACAGAGCAACTGGAACCTCAGAAAATGGAAAGAGAGAAATAACACAGCACTAATGACAAGACCCATGTTGTATATCAGTCTGAAAGGGTTAATACTGAGGAGTGCCATAAGTACCACTTACCATGATGATGCCATATGGACCTGTGGGAAAAGGAGCTTCGATACTCAAAGGAGTGAGACCTGACATCTGATCTTCATCAAAGTCTCTGTGACAATATCCATCTTACCAATATAACTTATAACTAGTTGCTAACATGAAAAGAATTATATCTTGTTAAAAGGCTCTTCTAGTTTGACCAGAAAGTGGTTATTGCTGAAAATGTGTTGCTGGAACAGCGCAGCAGGTCAGGCAGCATCCAGGGAACAGGAGAATCGACGTTTCGGGCATAAGCCCTTCTTCAGGAAACGTCGATTCTCCTGTTCCCTGGATGCTGCCTGACCTGCTGTGCTGTTCCAGCAACACATTTTCAGCTCTGATCTCCAGCATCTGCAGACCTCACTTTCTCCTCCAGGAAGTGGTTAATCTCTATCACACTAGACCAAGCAGGCCCTGTAGTCTCCTTCACATAAAGTGGATGGTGGCAGCATGCTTCATCATGAGCAGCAGCTCCTATGGTGCTACAAGCTTTATGCTCACATAACAGCTCCGTCACTTAACCAGACACTCATAGCCGTGAGTTCAGAATTGGCACTGCACAATCCTTCGAAATTAATGTGGAACAGAGATCAGCAGATGGTGAGTCAGTGGAGTAGGTTTAGTTGCACCAGGAATAAAGCATTCTTCATTTGCCAGCTCACCAGAAGGCATGGTAGAAACACAGCTGCAGATAACAGAGGAGGAACCTGATGGTGCAGAATATAGAAAAATGCTGATGGGAATCCAAACAAAGGTACTGGGTGCACCGCCTAGCCCTGATTCCTTTACTGTCAAGGAACAGGGTGAAGCTCAGCTTCAAGCTGGAATAGGATAAAGAACAGAATATCCTGATTTTGCAGCCTCTGCTCCAGCTTCCTGGCAGACTGCAGACCCAGAGGCACTATGAATGCTGACTACAAACAGTTGGTGTCCTTTGGAGGAGATGTTAAAGCATGATCCTGCCTGACCCTTTAGTTATACATAAAATATCTCAAGCGATTGTTTTGAAAAAGAGGAGGGGAGTTATCTCTGGTATTCTGGCAAATATATGTCAATCGGCATCATAAAAATAGGTATCCTTTGTAAGATTTAGCACAAATTGACGCTATATTTCCTATATTAGAGCACTGACTGCACTTTCATTGGCTGTAAAACCCTTGGTTGTCAGAAAGGGCACTGTATAAGTGTAAGTTTGTATTTTGTATCTTTTGCAGCCTTTGTGTATGGACAAATCATCTATTGCTCTCTAATACTGACAAACCCAGAAATTCACCACTTCAAAAAACAAATATTTCTGGAGTATCTATAATTATTTCTCTACATACTGTGGGTTAGCTGGCTATTATTGGGGTGTGACACATTCTCATTCCTCCACCTCCTCAGCCCAAACAAGATGCATCAGGAGTGTGTACTATTTCATCCCATGATGAGCCATTCTAATGTTGCAAAGTCTTATCTGCTGCATAGGGAGATGCTGGTACTGTATATATAACAATGAAGTTTCAGTCATTTTCTTGTTACTGTTAATCTGCATGGATCTACTGATATTAATGAAGCTGGACTGATTTAGTCAGCAACAACGCAACAATACTAAAAACAACCCAGTCCAAATACTTGTGGGAACCCCCAGGAATTCGAAACTGCTCAAAGCAGAACAGGGGTTAAATTCCTCAGCTTTGAGCACGAGGTTGGACAATCTTGCTGTGGGAAAGAACTAGTGTGCCCCTTTAATGCCTTTGAATACAGATGGCCAACTGACCTCCTTCTGTCCCATGATTCAATGCTTTGGGACATCATGTGGGTTAAGGAACATGTTTTCCAAGTTTGAATATCTTATCATTTAGCAGTAGCACTAGCAATGAAGCGGAGAGATCAATATGCAGCACTTCATGGTACACGATTGGCAGGGGAACTGAATAAGCAAAATAGATTTCTTTGTACTCTTTTGTGAAAGATGATGCTAATGAATTCTACTTCAATTAAAATTACTGTTTCTGAGGGTGATAGCGATACTCACAAACCCTTGGAACATGATAATTAAGTGCAGTGAATTTAAATAATTTATATTAATTAAATGTAGTTAATTATTGTGTAAAGTATGTAAATGAGAAGTGATCTAGAAATTGTTTCAATTTAATGCTTCAGATATATTATTGTACTTTATATATAGTGGATGTGATTCATTAAGAGCTGTAAATAACTACTGTCATTTTTTTAAGACAATGAAAGACTGTAACAGGATGAGGGTTATTCTGGGGAACCTTTTGGTTTAAAATAAATGGGTAGAAATATTCTGGTTCACTGGATGTTTTAAAAATGTTAGTTCTTTGGATTTCTAATGATCTGCTTTCTCTTTCATGTGCTTTATCTTCAGAGATAACAGAGTCAGCTGCAGTCAAGCTTTCTTCCTTACATCATCTTCCTGCTCAGCTACATGAATTTTATCAGAAGGGCTTTGTACTTGCTGGTATTCACCCCTTCATACACTGCATTGATGTGCGGAAGGGCACACCAGAAGAGATGATGTTCAGGGCCATTTTGATCAAACCAGCAGCGAGGTAAAACAGACCAAATAAATATAGTCACTAATAGATTATCTCTATATTAAAGACTGCTTTTCTGTAGGAAGCAGCTTAGAAATATTTTATATGTTTGTCTAGTATGTGTCTTGCGCCCGTTAGGATCTTCAAGGTCCTGGGAATTCAGATCATAAAAAAGTGACTTTCCGAAATAAAAAGTGGCCAACATTTTCATGCACTGGTTAAAATAAACTGAGATTATTCTTTGAGTTTTTTTTTGTGAAAGATTCCTGCCACAGATGTCTTTTGTCAATTGTTTTTTAAAAATCATGTTGTCTGAAGAAAAGGGAAATAATGACTGCAGTCAAAGGCTATCAGAGTGAATCATTGCTCCAGGTTACAGATGTAATTAAGTTATAGTTACCTGCTCAAGGATTCTTTTGTTACCTGAGGGATAATGCTTATCTTGCAACCAAAGAATTATAGTCAATATTTATCCTAATGTTCTCTTGGGCTTAAATGTATTGCAAAGATAATAAATCCTTCCACTCATTTCCCCCAGGCTGGAGCTTGTTCTTTACATACAATGAGCAGTAGAATTATCTAATGATGTTAAATAATAGGCAAATATGAAAACTAAATTCTGTTGTTTAACAGTGATGTTTAGTTAAAGACATGTAGAATTTCATGACACTTTTGTACATCATAGAAAAATTATTTTCATATGCTTTTAGGCAAAAATCAGATAATGTTACCATAGTATCTGTGACATGAAAATCATACTCCAGTCTAACATAAGAATCACCATTATCTGCTCTGCATGTGACACAACTTATGATGGCCAGTGTTGCATCATGATTTTCAAAAAATCAAATGATACCAGAAAGAATAACAAGTGGATAAGAGCAATTAAAACAGTTCGTCCTTCTTGTGGTCTCACTGATATTCATAAATATTTGTCACATCATGATAACAGCCTCGCTGAATTTATAACTATAACTCAATGCTGGGAAGCTAATTCCTGGCAATGTATTAAATTTGACCATAAACAGCCACTTCTAATTAGATTAGACTCCCTACAGTATGGAAACAGGCCCCCTGGGCCAACAAGTCCCTCCAAAGAGTAATCCACCCAGACCCATTTCCTTACATTTATCCCTGACTAATGCACCTAACACTACTGGCAATTTAACATGGCCAATTCACCTGATCTGCACATCTCTGGATTGTGGGAGGAAACCAGAGCATCAGGAGACACAGGGAGAATATGCAAACTCCACACAGACAGTCGCCTGAGGCTGGAATCGAAGCTGTGTGCCTGGCACTGTGAGGCAGCACCACTGAGCCACCATGCCGCCCCTATAGGATGGCAGTTCTTCTGTAAAGGACATTAGTGACCCAGATAGATATGTCTAACCATGGTTATGTTGTTGCTGTTAAACTAGCTGTCCAATCCAGATTTCTCTTTTAAATTGACTTGTAATTTCACCATTGACCTTGGCAAGATTTGAACCCATGTCCCCAGAATTTTGCCTGTGGTTCTGGAGTACTCATCCAGTGACATTACCATTACATCAATGTTACAATTTTTTCCAAAATAGCATTTACCTGCTATGAAAAGAACAAATCTGCTCCAGGAATAGAAAATGCAGGAGAAGCAGGATTTTCCCCATGGGCTTTTGAGCCTTTCTGTGCTTGGTCAATTAGAGATTTGAAGCCCATACCATACATGACACAGTCATCCATCCATGATTTTTGCTGAATGAATGACCAGGGAGCTGTGTCACCATCCAATTAAAGTTGGAAGATAGACTTTTAAAGCTGGAGAAACAACAGGATGCCTTTCCAGTACATTAGAGAGAGGGTATCTCCAATTTGAGGTTCTACTTTTACAAATCTTCAGCACCAGGCCAACAGCTCAAGACAGCCAGACTGATGGGGTCTCAAAGCCTGTCTGGAAGACTGGTACCCGAGCCTGCCACCAGAAACCTGCCTCAAGGCAGCCGCCCTTTACCCTGAAGACCTGCTGGGATCTGGAGGCTGACTGGAAAATTACAATCGGGTTTTGACACTCAGCCTTAAAAATGCCTTTCAAAATGCTGGTTTCATTGGAGCAGCCCTGTCACACCCTCACTGGCCTAGCCATCCTGACTCTCACTGTGATGGAGCCAGGGTACCACTGTGCGAGTTGGCTGCACGAGTTTATACAACCATTTGCCTCCATCCCTGCCCCCTCAAAGCCTGGGAATTCAACCACATCCTCCATGTGTCTGTTGCTATTTGTAAAAAAAGAAAGACTTGCATTAATCATTCATCAGAACGAATGAATGAATGAGTTTATTGTCACATGAATTTTACAGTGAGAAAAACAGTAAAATACAGTGAAAAGCATTTTCATTGTCACCGTGATCTCATGCCATTTTGATAAGTTTTAAGAATGAGATAAAAATAGATGTAGTTTAAAGGGAGTCCATCAGAACTGGCAAAGGGTCCACACTATGCTGTTAAATTGCTTTCTCTCTTTACTGAGAGCTGGCAGTGTATTTACAGCCATTATTGTCTTTTCTTTCAATAATAAATCTGTTTATTGTGTAAACATATTCATCCATGTAGATGGCAACATTTAAATTTTGCTGATTAGAAAAACTTTCATATGCTTTAATATTTGTCACTATCTTTTCAGAAGTGAAGCTATTGGATTGCATCAACTTTAGTGATAATATATAAACCAGATTTGTCCAGGATCAGAATATGAAAAGAATAGAGAGTTTACATATTTCACAGAAATGAAAGTGTCCTCTTTAAATACTGATTTGACTCATTGGGAGAAGAACTCTCAAAATGTTTTGAAAGTGACAAAAATACTCAAAGTGTATTCTCTTATACTAAATAGTATAATTTATTCAGATTACTCTAATGAAAACAATGTTATTTTAACCTTTCTATCTACCACTGAGAGCTTTGATAAGAACTTTATCTGAGAAAAGTCCCCAGGAAATAAGATTATAGCAGAGATAACCAAAGAGATGTTCAAGTACAAATTTACCAGTTTAAGAAAATGTTACCTGATGACCTTTCAAGCCAACAGCACTGGTAATCTCAGATACACTCGGTCTTACCTAATATCTTATTAATATTATAAAGGCGATGTTGGTTGATAAGCTTAGGTGTTTAGAATGTGGTTCAGAATAATGTCACTTGTGCAGGTTCAGGCTTGGTCTGCTCACCCTGCCCTGAGAGTAGAAAACCATGGTCAACCATGGTAAAAATCACACACCAGGCTATAGTCCAACAGGTTTATTTGGAAGCACTAGCTTTTGGAGCGCTGCTCCATCATCAGGTTGTTGGGGAATATAAGATCGTAAGACACAGAACTTAAAGCAAATTTTTACAGTGTGGCGTAACTGAAATTATGTATTGAAAAATACCTGGATTGTTTGTTAATTCTCTCATCTTTTAGAATGACCATTATAGTTTCAGTTCTTTCATATGTAAGTCCCTGAATTTTTTTAAAGTTACATTCTCAAGTGAACTTTAACAATTCGATGTCGGCCCAGATAATGCATTGAAGGTGTGAGGTGCCCTTTATGAGGCTGTCTGTGCCCCAGTGTTCAGATTGATTCTAATCTAAAAAAGGGGATTTACAGAATCTTACATGGATCCATGCAGTTTTTGAGCAAAATAAAATGTAATTCTGCAAGTTCAAATCCACCCCACAGACTTATATTCGTATGTGTGCACGTGGATGTGTGTGTGCGGGGAGGGTATGAGTGTCCATGAGACAGTATGTGTATATGTATATGTGAGATATGATTTGGAGGTGCCAGTGTTATCTGTGTCATTATGTGCGATCTTCTTGGAGATCCTCTCCACTAACTGCCAGCTCAAAGTGGAGAGGATCTCTCAAGAAGATCGCACATGTCGACACAGAAATCAAGTTTCTACAGGAAAGCAGGAAAGATCCCAAAAGGATTATGGATCACGAACCCACTCAAGTTGACCTACAGCACAGACTACATAGAGAAACTTTGCCACCAGATCTCTCATAAACTCCTGAATCACCTTGTGCAGCAGATGCCACAACCTTGAAATTAAGATGGAGTCCACACTCTCAGCCTGCACACAGGATACAGCAGTACAGTTACGGGACATTCTCAAACAGGCAAGGTGACAAAACTACATCGCATACATGTGTCCCAAGAACAAGAAACTGGAGATATTTGGCATCACCACCAACAGTAGCCAAGCCCACTCTGGCACCATAACGGAAAACGTTATCACTGCAGGGAAGTCGATCGTCAACTTATTGGACTACACCCTTCAACCAGAACACATTGAAGTTCTTAGCAGGGGGATCTCAATTTTGCCCCACCATGAAAATGGACCCCATAGGGCTTGCAGCACTCACAGAGGAATTCATCAGATGAATGAGAATTCTTTCAAGATGCCACCAGTGATCCCAACGATCCCACCGAGGAACCGGAACAGTCATCACTGGGATCCATAGAGGAGTGACTAAAGAAGAAGTCAACTTGGACCCTACCGGAGGGTCGCTGCCCTGGGCTTGACATGTATGCTCAAACCGTCAGGAAATATAGAAATGCCAGATTCATCAGCTGCACGCACAAAATAGAGCAGAACATCACCCGTTCACAACATAACGCCATCCACGCTCTCAAAACCAATCACAACATAGTCATCAAATCAGCTGATAAAGGAGGAGCCATCGTCATTCAGAATAGAATAGATTACAGCAATGAAGTGAACTGACAATTGAATAACCAGGAATACTACAGGCAACTACCAGCCAATCCAACCAAAGTGCACACCCGTGAACTAAACATATTGATCAGGACTTTGGATCCAGTCCTTCAGAGTTCCCTACGCGCTCTCATCCCATGTACTTCTCATGTAGGCGACTTCCACTGCTTGCCGAAGATACACAAAGTCAACACACCTGGACGCCCCATCGTATCAGGCAAAGGGACACTCTGTGAGAACCTCTCTGACTATGTTGAAGACATCTTGAAACCCATTGTACAGGGGATCCCCAGCTTCTGTCGCGACACTATGGATTTCTTACAGAAACTCAGCATCCACAGACCAGTCAAACCAGGAACATTGCTTGTCACAATGGACGTTTAAGCACACTACACCAGCATCCCCCACAATGACGGCATCGCGGCAACAGCCTCAGTACTCAATACCAACAACTGCCAATCTCCAAGCACCATGCTATCACTCATTCGCTTCATCCTTGACCACACTTTCACCTTTGACAACCAGTTCTTCATCCAGACACATGGAACAGCCATGGAGACCAAATTTGCACCCAATATGCCAACATCTTCATGCACAGGTTCGAACAAGACTTCTTCTGTATGCAGGATCTCCAACCAACACTATACACCAGGTATATTGATGACATTTTCTTCCTCTGGACCCATGGTGAGGAGTCACTGAAACAACTGTGATATCAATGAATTTCATCCCACCATCAAACTCACCGTGGACTATTCTCCAGTGTCTGTCTCATTCTTGGGCACATACATCTCCATCACGGATGAGCACCTCAGCACTTCACTCTACTGCAAACCCACGGATAACCTCACGATGCTGCACTTCTCCAGCTTCCACCCGAAACATATTAAAAAACAGCCATCACATACGGACAAGCCCTACACATACACAGGATCTGTTCTGAGGAGGAATGTGATGGGCACCTGGAAGTACTCAAGGATGCCCTCATAAGAAGGGGGTATGATGCTCAACTCATCGACCGCCAGTTCCGATGTGCCACAGCGAGAAACCATAATTTTTATCGTGTACCTGACAAAAAGGGCAGAGCAGTCAGTTCTTTCAGCTTTCTAAGTAGTAACTCAGGAGGTGGAGTTAGCTGCTCCTTAGAAAGCTAAAGAAAAGCTGACTGCTCTGCCCTCTTTGTCAGGTACTGTAAAAATATTGAAAAGCTACTGATTTCATTTTTTTTTAATTTGGAGGAGGTGATCTAAAGCACAAACCTAAAATGACCAGTCGATGAACAGGTATGGTTGGTATGTCCAGACATTTTGCTGCTGTGGATGGGAACTCAGAAGAACTGGTCCAAGCTCCTCCAACAGTAGTCATTCCCACTCTGGTCCCAACTCAAGCTCCTCCGTTTCTGCTGCCATCCCTTAAAAGGCTCGATAGAATTCCCAAAGTAATACTTGGGAATGATTGAACCTTAGTCTCAGTCTGATTTGCAAGTCTTTTAATGTACTCCTCTTGAAATTATGCCAGGCATGTGTTGAAAGAGCTGCAAATTCTTATCTGTTATAATTATCGACACTCAGAGTGTCACATACAAGACGGCATGTTCATGGATGTTATGGAAAATGGAAAAGAATGTAACATTTACATGTGCCAAGTTTATAGCATCATTCCAGTTTGAGTTTACAGAATCTTGGCTTCAACAGATGACTGGTTACTGTCACTGATGTTTTCTGCAACAGTAATTCATTCCAAGCCACAGCATTTTTACAACGTTGAGTTGAAATTGCTAATGATGTATAAGATGATCTGTTCCTAATATCATTATGAGAAAGATAATAACATGCTGCATTCTTTCTGTAATTGAATCCAGCCTGCTAATTTAATCCAAATGTAGTTTGTTTCACTGACAGAAACTGTAGAAACTTTGAATTGTATCTATGACATTCAATAATTTCTTCAAGAAGAATCCTTTAAAACACATTAGTGTGGCACAAAACACTAAGTTGCCTACAGTGGAGTCTGCACACATTAGATGTGAATTTGAGTGTCTCTTCCTCAGCTCAGTGATTGCAGTAGAATTGCCTGGCACAACAGACATGGTAGATGCTGGTTCTGAAGCTTTGTTTGGAGCATCAAATGACCCCAGGCATCTTCCTATGTTGATTTTTGTTTTTACTTGATACATTTCACATATCTCTTGATGTATTTCCAGTGATGTCAGTGGCTGAGGTAAGAGGAAGTAGGGCAGAGTCTTGTTGAGTTGTTGGGGGTTTCACCCGTGTGAGCCAGCGAAAGGTGCATGTTGCCTCTCCTGGACAAGGTACACTGAGCCATATGCCAGTCAGGCAGTGAGAAAGCCATCAGCTGACCTTCCCCTGGCATCGGATCCCTGCAGGGTGAACTCCTGACCAAAAGGAGCTGCACCAATCTGAGGCTGGTGGTGCTCACCTTCAGCGTCGCCATGCAGGAGGTCATGGCTATTCGGGAAAGTGCTATGTAGAGTCACAGTATGACTCAGGATCCAGGGTGAAGGTGAGTAAGTTATGATTGTGGGCGCGCAGGTTCCTTCACTTGGAAATTGGGATAGGAGGAAGGAATAGAATTAGAAAAAGACATCTCCTTCCCTACGTCCAGTGCCTCAACCAGACACTGATTGCCTTTGACTAACAGACAGGAGGTTGGATCCCACACCAAGGTGACAAGTTGCCTGCAAAGGAGACCTATCAGGCACACCGTATGTTTGAGGCCCATGTGAAACTAGATCAATCCCAATGGCAGCAGGCAGAAGTCCTGAAGTGGTCCTAATTGACTATGATTCACCCGAAAGGCCTCAATTTGTGGCAGGGCAGGAAGGTTGACCATGATCTGTCCCCTAGAATTGAATTCCCGTGGAGGTGGGAAGGTGACAGCATCTAGGTGTGACACACCTCACAAGTTAAGTGCCCTTACTGCAAAGCATTCCATGCTGAAAAATTGCATGAACAATTGCACAGTATTTGTACTTGTTTTGAACTGTGCTCTGTATACTATGAGCAGAGTTGAAAAGTATTTCAAATCTCACTCGGCCAGGAAAGGAATGAGACTTTCTTGTTGCTTATTGTAAAATTAAATTGGGCATTTCTTAACTCCACTTAAACCTTATGGATTTTAGAGTAAAAGACAAAGACTAATAAGTTAGTTTAAGTTTTGTTGGCTGTCAGAATTCCAACTTCAAATGTTTTATTCCTGCATTCTAATTAATAATTGCTTCAGATTGCACTTCTATTTATGTAAAATCCACAACATGTAGCATTTTAGTTTCTAGATTTAACTTCTGTATTGACTGTACAAATATTTTTAAATTTTTGAAGAAGTGTAATTTTTAAATTACATTTGTTCGTTGTGAGGATGGTCTCTGACACATAACCAGCTAAACTCTTCATGACTCAGGAAACGTAAAGAAAGAATTTGTATATACCCAGTCTCACATATTTTAGCTCCTCATCACTTCCAAATTACAGACTGGAATCACTCGCCAAGGCAACTGTTGCTGCTAATTTATATCAAGGAAAGGACCTACAAGCAGCAATGGGAATAAAGGCTGATAATTTTTTGTATCTGATGGAGAACAGTAAATGGCTACAGTCAATGGGATAACTTCCTTGTTCAAATAGAATCACAAAATTCTTTTGCCATTTTGAAGAGGCAGCAGAGACTTGGGTTTAATATCTCGTTAAAAAGTTTGTACTTCTGCCAATGTACTATTCCCTCATTATTGCACTGAAGTATCAAATTAGTGCAAATCAAATTGAGGAGTAGGATTTAAAGCTGAGATGTTTGCATCCATAGGCAAGAATACCTTCCTAAGAAAAACAGATATACGATTCATAAATATGTCAGGGCTTTATTGGACAAAAAACAGACTCCAGGATCTTTGCCTTGAGTTACATAAAAAATAATGAAAGTTCATAAAAACATAAACAACAAATTCATTATGAATAAAAACAAAAATTGCCAGAAGTGCCCAACAGGTTGGACAGTATTTGCGGAGAGAAGCAGTTAACACTTCACATTTCCTTGGAATAGAAGGAAGATGGAAATGTCTGAGTCTTTAAGCTAGTAGAATGTGGGGGATCAAAGGGAAGGTCTGCAATAGGGTAGAGAGCAGCAGAGAAGAACTAACAATGATGTAAAAGCTAAGAACAGTGGAATGGGTAAAGAAACAGTTGTTAAGTCTGGCCTGATGGCAGGTTAATGGCTATATAGTAGCCATTTGAATGCAAAATCTGTGGTAGGGATACTTTTTGAAAAAGTTCTGAGGGACAGAATTACTCTCCCCTGGGAGAGAAAAGGATTAATCAAGGGTAGTCAGCATGGCTTTGTTGGGGAAATCATTTCTGACATGTTTGATTGACATTTTTGAGGAGGCAACTAGATGTGTAGATGAGGGTAGTGCAATAGACATTGTCTACATGGACTTGAGTAAGGCTTTTTACAAAGTCTTGCTTGCTAGACTAATCAAGAAAGAAAGAAAGGCAATTTGACAAATTCGATCCAAAACTGGCTTAATGAGAGGAGTAGAAGTTTAAAGGTTGTTTTCGTGGAAGCCTGTGTCCAGTGACATACCGCAGTATTTGGGTCCACGGCTGTTTGTTGGATACATTAATGATCTAGATGGGAATGCAGAAGGTTTGATCAGTGAGTATGCAACAGGCACATAGATTGCTGGTGTGATAAATAGCAAGGAGGAAAACTATAGATGATATAGGTGGTCATAACAATAGCAAATGGAATTTAATTCAGAAAAGTCAGAGATGGTACAATTTGAGAGGACTAACAAGGTAAAAATAACACAAGGAATAGTAAGACCCTTGGAAGTACAGAGGATCATAGGGACCTTGGTTTTCATTGAATACAAAATTAGGGAAGTTACGTTAGAGGTACATAAAGATGTTAGTTAGATCTCAGTTGGATTACCATGTGCAGTTCCTACCACACTGTAGGAAGAATGTGATTTCACTGGGGAGGATGCAGAAGAGATCCACCTGATGTTGCCTGAGCTGGAGTGATTCAGCTATGAAGAGACACTAAGCGGACTGGGATAATTATCCTTAGAGCAGAGAATGCTGGGAGATGGGTGGGAGTCCTGATGAGATATACAATATTATGAGAGGGACAGTTAGGGTGGGCAGGAAGAAAATTTCCCTTCAGTACAAAGCCGAAATAATTATATGGCATATGTTTAAGGTAAGGAACAAGTGGTTTGGAAGGGATTTCAGGAATATTCATTTCATCTGGAGGGTGGTGGGGATCGGAAATCACTGTCTAACAGGTGGCATCAAACATTTAAAAGATTTTTAGATCAACACTAAACACAGTTGCGTCCAAGGCAATGATCAAATGCTGGAAATTAGGATGAGAGTAGATAGGTGTTTAAGACCAACACAGACAGAATGGGTTGAAAGGTCTCTTTCGTTGCTATAAAACTCTATGATTCAATAATGTGAAGACCAAAAGAAAGAAACAATTAATATAAAAAAATACAACAAGGTGGAGGCAGAGATTTTGTTCTAAATTGATGAACTTAAAACTGAGTTCCAAGGCAGGAGAGGTTGAGAGGAAAGATGAGGGGCCGTTATTCAAGCTTTGCTGAGCTTCACTGGAATGCTGTAGCAGATCAAGGAAAGAAAAGGCAGTGTTGGAGCAAGGTGGAAAATTAAAACAAAAAGGTCATGCTTGCTAGCTGAACAGTAGTGGTTTGCAAAAGAAATACTTAGTTTGCATTTGGGCTGCTCAATGTCGAGGAGCAACATAAGCAGCAAACACATTACATTAAATTGAAAGTAGTCAAAGCAAATCACTGTTTCACTTGGAACAAGTGTTTGGAACCTTGAATAGAGAGAAAGGATGAAATGAAAGAACAAGTATTGCACCCTTAGCTGAGCCTAATGCCCCTTCCTTCCCCATAACACCTTTCCATGCAAACACTGGAAGTGCTGCCTACCCAATACTGGGGAGACCAATCTTGTCTGGGTTCAGGGTAAGGGAAAGTTGGTTCTGGCTACCCATTCCAGCTACCCTATAATATCAATTAAAGCACCATTTGAGGCCAATATTCTGAGGCTGGCAGACAATTTCCCCTTGATAGCTGAATTCCAGCTGATAGCTGATGTGTTCATGAACCTAGCATTATCATGGCACTCAGTTCAGGTCAGTATTTGTCTTTTTTGTATTCAATTTTAGTCAGTTGAAGTCTCAGGTAATCAAGTCAAATGACGAAAGTTGAATATTGATCATTCATTTTCACTACGATTGTAAATGTTAATTTTTGTAAAGAAGAAAAACTTATTTTGAAGATTTTGCAAGTGTTCAGAGTTAAAGTAATGTGTTTAGAAATTTGATGCTTGAAATTAGTTGCCACAAGCCCCAACTTTAATTGCATTGTGTGCATGCTTAGCTTCTACTGACAGTGATGAGTACAGAATGACTGATCCACTTAGGAAATGGCTTTGAATTATCAATTCAAAACTCACAGCTCACAGCAAATGCTCAAGGCAAGTTAATTGGTTTTCTTCACGTTTGTACAGTTTTGTTTTTTACTGCAGAGAACAGGCAGCTTCTGCTGTGGAGAACAAAAAAGCACACATTTTTATTGTGTCTCTCTGTGTCTGTACCTTTCATGTTCCCAGTTCCAATATGCACAGTTAGCTGAGTACCAGAATTCCTTGCTGTGTAGTCATCCTTGTAAAACGCTGTGTTTGAAAACAGTTCTTCTTCCTTGCAATCTATAGCTTTTAAAGGCTGAAAAGAAAAAGACATGGCTCTTAAGTATGCATGATGTGAGTAAGCTTCTAAATGAATACTTTGTCTTTGTCATCACAAATGAAAAGGATGATACAGATATTCTAGTTAAATAGGAGACATGTGGAATATTAAACAAAATAAGCAAAATGAGAAGGGAAGTATTCGAGGGACTGATCTCCCTTGAAGGTGGATAAATCGCCAGTGCTGGATGAATGGTACTCTAGGCTGTTTAAGGAAGGTTTAGAGGAAATAACGGATACTCTCAGGGAATGTTCCAATCCTCATTATATGTAGGGGTGGTGCCAGATAACTGGAGATCTGCAAACATTGTACTGTTATTCAGAAAGGGTACGAGGGATAGACCAAATTATTATAGGCCAGTCAGTCTGACCTCAGAACTGAGCAAATTACAGGAATTAGTATTGAGAGATAGGATTAGTTGTTCCTTGGAAATTAATCAAAGATATTCAGCAGGTTTTAAAGTGAGGTCATGTTTTACTCGCTTAATTGACTTTTTTAAGAAAGTAACAGGAAGATTGTCGATGGTCATAGAGTGGATGTTGTCTAAGTAGATTTAAGCACAAGATCCCACAAGACAGACTGTTCAGAAAATTCAAAGCTCATGGGATTCAGGAGAGTATGGGAATTGGATTCAAAATTGGCTCAGAGAAGAATAAACTTAGTTAGAGACAAAAAAATCCTGCCGATGCTGGAATCCAAGGTTATCAAGCAGGAAGCTGGAAAAACACAGCAAACCAGGCAACACCAGGAGGTGAAGAAGTCAACGTTTCAGGTGTAACCCTTCTTCATGGCCTTCTGAGTCCTGAAAAAGGGTTACACCTGAAACGTTGACTTCTCCACCTCCTGATGCTGCCTGGTTTGCTGTGTTCTTCTAGCCTCTTGCTTGTCTACCAGAGAGGAATAAAGGACAATGTTTGATGGATGTTTCTGCGAATGCACAGCAGGTTCCAATGTTTTTCCACGGGACCAGGGTCTCTTGCTAATTGTTGTATATATTAATAATTTAGATTTAAATGTGGGTAGTATGAATTGAATATTGGTGGTCGACACATAGACTGGCTGGGTTGTTGAAGATCATGGCTGTGAGCTCCAAGAAGGTATCATTGGTTTGGATGAGTGGGCAGAAAAGTGACAAATAGAATTCAGCCCGGAGAAGCATGGTGTTATGATTTTGGGGCAATAAACAATGTAAAGGAATTTACAACAAATGGGAATGGTATGAAATTTATTTCACCCAGAGGGTGATGGGGTCTGGAACTTACTGCTCGATTAGATGGTTGAAACAGGCACCTTCATTTCATTTGAAAGGAATTTGGATTTGTACCTGAAGTGCTGTAACTAGGCAGGGCTATGGACCAAATAATGGAAAGTGGAATTGGAATTGGAATGATTTACCTAGAGCAGACAGGATGGGCTGAATGGTCTCTTTCTGTGCTAAAACATTTCTATGCCTCAATGGTTTAACTCCAACGACTCTGAGGAGGATTGATATCATTCAGGTCAAAGCAACCCAAATAATTGGCACCTTATTCACCATTTTGAATGTTCCCTTCCATATTGATGTGCAGTTGCAGCAGTGAATAAGATCTACAAGATGTTTGGTAACAAATTTTCAAGGCTTGGTAGATAATACTGTCCAAACCTGTGACATCTACAACCAAGAAGAACAAGGTCAAGTCAAAACAAAAACACTCTGTTTCTGCTAGCTTCCTACTGAGACACAACCATCCTGACCTAGAAAATGCCATCACTGTCATTTGATTGGGTCAGAATAGTGGGATCTGCTCCCTAACACTTCAGTGTATCAAACTGTGGCTGTTGAAGAAGGCAATTCACCATCTTCCCACCGGCAATTAGGGATGGGTAATAAATGCTTGCCTTAATTGTCTTTTCCCCAAACAAATAACAAGTTTTTGTCAAGACTGTTATTCTCCTAAGCTACCTAAATTGTGTGGGTCTTACCCTTGGAATGTTAATAAGAAACAGGATTATACTGTACAACTCCTTGAGCCTGCTCTGACAGTAAATATGATTATCTTCTATCTCTATATCACTTACCTTCCTGTTCTTCTTTACTCCTTAAGAGATGTTATATCTATTTATCCAACGTGTAAATATACTCAGCAATAGATCATTCACAACCTTTAGGAGAGAGAGTTCCAAAGATCCATAACTCACTCAGTGAAAAATATTTCCCTCATCTCAATTCAGAATAATTAGTTCTTTATCCTGAGACCATGGCCTCAGTTTTTAGATTCCCCAACAGAGAAATAACTTCATTGTGACAATCCTGTCAAGCTCCATCAGAATCTTGTATGATATTTCAGTTATATCATCTCTCGTTCTTCTGAACTCCAACTATTGTGGAACAAAAATAGAAATTGCTGGAGAAATTCAGCAAGTCTGGCAGCATCTGTGCAGAGAAGTCAATGTGTTGAAGAAAGGTCACTGGACCTGAAATATTAACTCTGCTTTCTCTTACAGATTCTGCCAGACTTGCTAATTTTCTCCAGCAACTTCTGCTTTTGTTTCAGTCTTCAGCATCTGCAGTTCTTTGTTTTATTCCAGAGATTCTGGGTTCAACGTTCTCACCCTTTGATCAAAGAGTGGCCTCAGGTGAATGTCTAGTATGGCATCTTTGACTGAACTTATCAACTTTCACAAATTTGGATAGATGTAGACTAAAGAAAAAAAAAACTTACATTTACATAGTACCTTTCATGACCAGGGTGTACCTTTGAAGTACTGTCACTGTTCTAATGTAGGAAACACAGGACAGTCAGTTCTGCTATAATGCAGAAGTTCTGTTCCCGTGCAATCCCATGTTGTAAGAATATTGTGCAATAGCAGCACCATTTAAACTTATGGGCCTGGAATCATGTTATAACCAGTACATGCTTTCAAACTTTGTGCTTTAGAAACAGTGTCCTTAATTCGTTAATTGCGATATAGCGAATTCACACTAACAAAATGCATATTATAGCAGAATGACCTGTAGTCAGTTTGCATTGTGCAATGTCTCATAGACAACAATCAATGGCCAGTTCACTTGTTTTTTTTGTGATGATATGCTTTTCATCAAGAACTCTTCACATTCCTGATGAAGAGCTTATGCTCCAAATGTTGACTGTCCTGCTCCTCGGATGCTGCCTGATCGGCTGTGCTTTTCCAGCAGCACACTTTTTGACTCTGATCTCCAGCATCTGAAGTTCTCACTTTCTCTTTTTTTTTTGTTCTGATCAAGGTATGTAGAATAGAGTCAGAAAGTGGTTAAAGGACAGAAAGCAGCAATTAGACCTTTCTTGTCATGCTAGTTCACTGGATGAGCCACTTACCTTGTGCTGACTACATACACACCAACATGCTTCCTTTGCTAAGTTATTTTTTTCTCCAAGCTAAATTCAGGACTGGAACAATTTTCAAGAAACATGCCTCTATGGAATAACTAAAGGAAAATCTGTTAAACCTTTTAAGTTATGTGACCATAACTGCAGAAATTGTTTACATTATGTGAAAATTACCTTGTGCAAGACCATGGGGGAAGCATTACCAAATGCCAAATGCTACATCCCTGCATTTTCCTCTTAGCCCTGCATTTTTGTTTTGCTTCAGATAATTATCCAATTCTCATTTGAAGACCTTGTTTGAATCTGCCTCCACTACTTTGTTTGGTAAACCATACAATGCTGAGAAAAGGTTTTCCTTAAGTTGATCTTAGTTTTTTTTGCCAAACTTTTATGTCAGTGTCCTATGGTTCACAACCTTTCCTCTGTTGGTGGGAGATTCTCCCTCTCTGCTCTGACCAGAGTTCTCATTATTTTACACATCTCTGTCAAATCTCATCTTAATCTTCTTCACTCCAAGGAGAATAGACTGAACTTTTCAATCAATCCCTATGGCTGAATTTTCAAATCCCTGGAAGCATCCTTAACAATCTTTCTCATATTTTCACACTATTCATAAAATGTGATGCCCAGATGCAACCCTAGTTGAGGCTAAACAAAAATTTTCTACAAGTTCATCGTAACTTGCTTGCCTTTGTATTCCATGCTCTTATACACAAACTGCAAGATTTATTTGCTTTATTAAATGGTTATTAACCTTCTTTGATTTATGCATGTATCTCACACATCTCTCTGTTTCTGCACTTCCCTTTAGAATTGTCTCCTTTATTTGATATTGTCTATTCTAACTCTTCCTGCCAAAAGGAATAACTTCACACTTCTTTGAATTATATTTAATCTGTCACTGGTCTGTCCAGACTGTGAAGTTGATCACTATTGTTCACACAGTTCACAATAGTTGCAGACTTTGTGTCAAATTGTGCCTTGCACACCAAAATCTACATAATTGATATAAATTAAGTAAGGCAGTGATCCTAACTCTGACCTCTGAGGAACTCAACTGCCTATATCTTCTTCTGGTCTAAAGCCAATCTTTCACCACTACTGTTTATTTCCTGTTTATGGCAACCAACTTCACAACCGAATAACTATGCTCTCTGTTATTCCATTAGTTTAATCTTCATTGATGAGAATGTTATGTGATGTTTTATCAATGACTGTCACCAACGTGCTCTGTTAAATCATACAAAAACCTCAATAGACAATAGACAATAGGTGCAGGAGTAGTCCATTCTGCCCTTCGAGCCTGCACCACCATTCAATATGATCATGGCTGATCATCCTTAATCAGTATCCTGTTCTTGCCTTATCTGCATAACCCTTGATTCCACTCTCCTTGAGAGCTCTATCCAATTCTTTCTTAAATGAATCCAGAGACTGGGCCTCCACTGCCCTCTGGGGCAGAGCA
Source organism: Chiloscyllium plagiosum (assembly GCF_037043375.1). Classification (NCBI taxonomy): domain Eukaryota; kingdom Metazoa; phylum Chordata; class Chondrichthyes; order Orectolobiformes; family Hemiscylliidae; genus Chiloscyllium; species Chiloscyllium plagiosum. The sequence goes on along the minus strand of NW_028270143.1, from coordinate 68,380,656 downwards.
TTCCACACAGCCACCACTCTCTGGGTGAAGAAGTTTCTCCTCATCTCTGTCCTAAATGGTCTACCCCGTATTTTTAAGCTGTGTCCTCTGGTTCGGCACTCACCCATCAGCGGAAACATGTTTCCTGCCTCCAGAGTATCCAATCCTTTAATAATCTTATATGTCTCAATCAGAACCCCTCTCAGTCTTCTAAACTCAAGGGTATACAAGCCCAGTCGCTCCAGTCTTTCAGCATAAGGTAGTCCCGTCATTCCAGGAATTGACCTCGTGAACCTACGCTGCACTCCCTCAATAGCCAGAATGTCTTTCCTCAAATTTGGAGACCAGAACTACACACAATACTCCAGGTGTGGTCTCACCAGGGCCCTGTACAGCTGCAGAAGAACCTCTTTGCTTCTATACTCAATCCCTTTTGTTATGAAGGCCAGCATGCTATTAGCCTTCTTCATTACTGTACCTGCATGCTTACCTTCATTGACTGGTGTACAAGAACACCCAGATCTCTTTGTACTGCCCCTTTACCTAAATTGATTCCATTTAGGTCATAATCTGCCTTCCTGTTCTTGCCACCAAAGTGGATAACCATACATTTATCCACATTAAACTGCATCTGCCATGCATCTGACCACTCACCTAACCTGTCCAGGTCACCCGGTAATCTCCTAACATCCTCTTCACATTTCACCCTGCCACCCAGCTTAGTATCATCAGCAAATTTGCTAATGTTATTGCTAATACCATTTTCTATATCATTAATATATATTGTGAAAAGCTGCGGTCCCAGCACGGATCCCTGTGGTACCCCACTGGTCACTGCCTGCCATTCCGAAATGGAGCCGTTTATCACTACTCTTTGTTTCCTGTCAGCCAACCAACTTTCAATCAAATTAATTAAACATGATTCTGGCTTTATACCAATCAGGACACCAGGAAGTAGGCCTCTGCTCTTCTTCAGAATTAAACCTTTTATGTTCACCTTTGACCAGTGCAGATTTAATGGACTGAGTGTCCTTTTTCTGTGTTTTTGACCTCTATGACTCACTTAACAAATTCCTCTCCATCCAAGCCCTTAACACAGTCTATGTTTGGAAAGTCAAAATCCCCCACCATTATAACCCAATTCTTACAGATATCTGAGATCTTCTTACATATTTGCTGCTCAATTTCCTGCTGATTATTTGGGGGCCCTATAGTACAATCCCAATAAGGTGATCATCCTTTCTTATTTCTCAGTTCCACCCATATAATTTCACTGGCTGTTGTCCCAGGAATATCCTCTCTAAGTACAGCCATAATGTTATCCTTAACAAAAAACGCCACTCCCCCTCCTGTGTTGCTACCCCCCCCCCCCCTTTCTATCCTTCCCATAACCCTGTATCCCAGAACATTAAGCTGCCAGCTCCTTAAGCCACATTTCTGTAATAGCTATGATATCCAGGTTCCATGTTCCCAATCATGCCCTAGGTTCGTCTGTCTTATCTGTCAGGCCTCTTGCATTGAAATAAATGCAGTTTAATTTATAAGTCTTTTTGTGTTCTCTGCCATTGTCTTGCCAACCTTGACTATTTAGCTTGCTCCCCTAATCTACTTTCCCAGCCTCAGACGTATATCTTTTCTCATTATCTCTTTGGGTGTAGAGATCTTCCTGTCCTGATTGGTCTAGTGGGCAGTGAAGAAATGTATCTCAGAATAGAATGGCACCTTGATCAGATGGGCCAATGGACTGAGGAATGGCAGATAGAATTTATTCAGATAAAAGTAAGGTGCTGCATTTTGGTAAGGCAAACCAGGCCAGGACTTAGACAATTAATGGTAACTCCTTGGAGACTGTTGCCAAACTAAGGGACTCAGAGGTACAGATGCATAATTCCTTGAAAATGGAGTTGCAGGTAGGCAGAGTGGTGAAGAAGGCATTTGGCACACTTGCCTTCATTGGTCAGTGCATAGAGGAAAGCAATTAGGATGTCATGTTGCAACTGTACTGGACATTGGTGAGGCCACTTTTAGAATACTGCTTTCAATTCTGGTCTCCCTGGAATAGGAAAGATGTTAAACTTGAAAGGATTTGGAAAAAAATTACAAGCATGTCAGCATTGGAGGCTATAGGATGAGGCTGAATAGGCTGGGGCTTTCTTCCCTGGAGTGTCAGACCTGATAGAATTTTATATTTTTAACTTGAGTCATAAAAGATTTAAAAGGGACCTAAAGGGCAGAGGGTGGTGCATGTATGGAACGAGCTACCAGAGGAGTTGGTGGAGGACAGTACAATTAGCGCATTTAAAAGACATCTGAATGGGGACATGAATAGGAAGGATTTAGAGGGATATGGATCAAATGTTGGAACATGGGATTAGATCAGTTTAGATATCTGGTCAGCATGGATGGGTTGGACTGAAAAGTTTGCTTCCATGCTGTATAACTCTAAGATTCTACGATTGTTTGACCTGAGAGGGCAGACTGTGCCTTAGTTTAGTCCATCTTATCCGTAAGGTGACAATGCAACAAACATTAATAGCCTATTTAGCTTGTTGAGCTTGCTTTGCCATTTAATACAATCTTGACTAATTGAACATATCAATGCATTTTACCCTCCATATTCCTCCAAATCATAATAATATGTTGTGAATCCAAACATGGATCAGGCTAATTCTGGTAATGTGTAATCAGAGAGGAGTAATAAATTATCTCAATGACTATAACATAATAGAATTTGGTATTCAATTTGAGGGAGAAACTGGGTTGGAAACAAATTAATCTTAAATATGAATAATTACAAAGGAGTAAAGGCAGTGCTAGTTGCAGTGGACTGGGAAAGGAATTGGGAAAGGAAAGATGGTTGACTAACAATGTCAAATGTTTAAGGAAATAATTCATAGCTCATAACAAAGAGATATATCCCACTGACGAAGAAGGATTCTAAGAAGGGGATAAGCCAACCATGTTTAACCATAGAAGTTAAGAGTAGCATTGAATTGAAAGAGTTGAAACTTTATTGCTGGAACAGCACAGCAGGTCAGGCAGCATCCAGGGAACAGGAGATTCGACGTTTCGGGCACAGGCCCTTCTTCAGGAATGGCCTGAAGAAGGGCCTGTGCCCGAAACGTCGAATCTCCTGTTCCCTGGATGCTGCCTGACCTGCTGTGCTGTTCCAGCAATAAAGTTTCAACTTTGATCTCCAGCATCTGCAGACCTCACTTTCTCCTTGAATTGAAAGAATAAACCATACAATCTGTCAAAGATTAATGATAAAATAGAAGATTGGGAAAAACTTTTAAAAATGACAGAAGATCATGAGAAAAGTAGTAAATAGGGAGAAGATAACCTTTCAGGGTAAACTATAAAAAGGAATAGAGGAGCCAAAATGATCTAGACCTGTGGGAGAATTAGGCTGGCAAATAATAATGGGAAACTAGGAAATGGCAGAGTTGTTGCATAAATAATTTACACCAGTCTTCCAAAAATACTAAAAAATTAAGAGGCAAAAGGGGAGGAGGAAATAAATATAATAAATGTCTCTCGAGAAAAGACTACTAGGGAAACTGATGGAGCTAAAGACTGATGTGTTCCCTAGACCCAATAGGATGCATCCTAACTTAATAAGAAATGAAGATTATGATCTTCTGAGAATCCTTTGATTCTGGAAAAGTGCTGGAAGATTGAAAAAACTGATAATGTAGCACCATTATTCATAAAGCAAAGAAGACAAAAGAAAGATAACTATAGGCTGTTAATTTAACACCTGCATTGAGAAAATCTCAGAGTCTATCACAAAGGACATAATAGCAGAGCATTTAGGAATATGTAATGTGATCACGCAAAGTCAGCACGGCTTTGTGAAGGGGAGGTCATGATTGAAAAATTTTTAGAATTCTTTGAGGAGGTAACAGGCAGGATAGATAAAGGGGGAGTAATATATTTGGACTTCCAGACTGCATTTTATAAGGTACCACATGTCAGTCTATATAACAAGATACCATGATGTTAGAAGTAGTACATTTGCATAGACAGAGGATTGGCTAAATAATAGAAGACAGAGAGTTGGGAGAAATGGAACATTTTCAGAATAGCCAACTGTAAATAGTGGAGTGCCATAGGGAGTAGTCTTGGGGCCACAAACAATGTGTGCAAAGATAACTGGTGAGGATGATACATAAAGTCTACAGTGGGATATAGACAGGTTAAGCAAGTGGCAGAAAACATGACAGATGAAGTATAATCTGGAAAAGTCTGAGATTATTCACTTTCACAGAAAGCAGAGCTGAATATTATTTAAATTGGGAAATGGATTTAGACTTCCTTGTCATGAATCAGAAACAATTAGACTAAAACTTTAACAGGCAGCGGGGAAGGCAAATGGAATGTCGGCCTTGATTTCAAAGAAATATAACTTTTGGGTCTGACATGTTCTGAGAGAATTATTACTCGTGAGATCCATAAACACTAACCACTACAGTTATATAATATGGATTTTACAGATAGAACAGCATTGAATCCTGAAAGAGTGAGATGTAACATCTGGTCTGCCTTAGTGTGTGTGCACAATGTCTATCATATCAATGTAACCTGTAACTGATTATTAATGTGCAATAAGCTAAATCTTGTTAACTGCAGGAGCTCTCACAGCTAGATCAGGAAGTGGTTTATCTCTACTATATGAGATTAAACTGGTCATGTCATATCCTACCCTTGAAGAAGATGGTGAATTCAATCTTTATCATGAATAGTAGCTGAAAAGTGTAGTGAGCTGACATGCCCATACTATAGATCCCATTTGTTAACATGATTGGCAACAATGTTGCTGTTCTCAGGAAAGCAGCCCTATACCAGCTGCCTCCAAACGTGCCCTGGCTCTGTGTCACCTTCAATTAGCAGTCTGATCCTTCAAAAGCAGTCAACAGACTGAAAGCCCTGTAGAACAACAGTGTGCATCCAGGCTCACAGGATCTGCACAACATTGATAGCTGAATCTGCTGGCTGTAGGGCTCAGCATCAGAGTAATTGGCTCTGAGTATGTGGGGCAAGGTGACTTTGTCCCAGTTCTTTTCTCACACTTCGTGTGCAAATGTCTTCCTGAGCCTAGTGCATCCTGCTGATGACCTGTGGAACTATTTAGTCACATAGAAATATCTCACCACACGAATTACTTTAAAAATAAATTCCTCTTCAAAGACTTTCTCCATAAAATAGTTATTTTGAAGCATAGTAATTTAATCTTTAACATTATGGAAAGCAACAGATGGGAAGTAAAAATATAATCATTTTTCAGGAAATGAGAACCAAATGTTGACACGAAGTGTATACTTTATGTTATAATATTGAAACTCCTGAATGCCCTCAACTTGGAATAATCTATTACATGCCAAGAGTAGAAATACTGTTTTGTGAACACTGAAAATTAGAGTGCTCAGGATCAATCAGTTGGCTTATGCAAGAACTTCTAGGGAAAATCAATATCTAATCGTTATAATGCATAACAAAGCTGCATGTGACTTTCAAATATGCCTGTGTAATATTGCCAACATTTGGTTATCCAGTAATAGGATCATTGTGTGGAAACAATGCTTTACACTGTTTACTCTAAGATTTGGACATCCGTGTTGGATTTCCTCGATGGCAAGTATCAAACGTCTGTTTGAGAACAAAAGCTTTTAGTCATTTGCCTGATGTTCAATCCATAAAATTATAAATGGATGTAGATGCTTGAGGAAGCCCTGCTTTATCTTGGCTGGGAGGTTGGGAGTATTGTTAGCTGAACATGGAATGACTGATTTTCAATGAGGGAGCAAATGTGATTATGAAGGAGTTAAGGGAATATTATAGTCAGAAAAGCAAATCAGAAGTAATTTCCATATTTTTGATGATTTTTATCAGCTATCCACTTTAACAGTACTGGAGCATCTGGATGTTCTAACAATGTTCGTTGGCATTTAACATAATTTTTATTTGTTTCTGATTCAGTCTCTGTAGTTTTATGAAAGAAGATAGTTGGGAACTGTAAGTTCAATGGCCCAATTATTTTATCAGAAGATTCCCAACAAAATGTTCCTGAGTAAACATGTTTAGCTCCTGTCATATCAACTTATTTGATGAATTTTCACAGTTTACAAAAACTGTCTTGCAACAGTGAGTAGGGTACTACATGAGCTTTGCACTGTTCAACTATCACATCTTTCTGAAGTGCTCATGCATGGGTCCAGTTGTTCTAACTCAATCTGTTTCGGTCAGGTCACTGCCTTTTCAGAGGATTTGGTTGTGCTTATGAGGGATAGAGAAAATAATATGTCTCAGGTGGGGGAGGTGTTGGGGAATTTTTTAAAATAGTGTTTAATACTTTATTAATGCTAGTCACAACATATTTAAGAATCACCAAAACTCATCTATTTTTCTTCAATTTTCTCAGCTCTGAAGAGATTGATACCAAGACTGAGCCATGCAGCCTTGAAGTAGAATTGAGTTTGCTGTCCAATCAACTTCTTAAATCAAAAGGGCTAACAGATATTCTTCAAAAAGTAAGATTTTAATCCATTTATTCCTCTTCCTTCAGATAACCAGCTTGCTATCATGGACAAGAAATGATTTTTGTATTTGCTTGCTTGCAGTGTTATAAATGGTGAGCCCAGTAAAATGCCTAGAGGCCAATTTATGGGAAATCAAGTTTATTAATGCCAGTTTAATTAATATGAGATATTTTCATAGAGCTTCAAAATGGCCTCCTTGGCATGCTTGTGTTGGATGTCATATTGTTGCAAATGTTAACAGTGTGAAGTAAACATTTGCTAACAGCGCCAAAGAGTGCAGATCATGATGTGAAATACTTGTAGAGCTCAGTGCATCAGCCAATGATCACTCTAAACCATTTGAACATGCCTTCAGCAAAGGAAGGATCTTCCACCAAGACTAGATCATGGGAACATTAATGATACATATTTGGTTGTTGGTTGGTTCCTTCAGGCTTCAACTGAGAGTCCACAAATGTTTTGTATTTTCTACAATGACTTCAAGTTTGCCAAGGTCTTTAAAGAGTCCTGTGATAGTGCTGAAGGACTTGTCATAAATTCTGTATAAATCCGTTGCTCCCAGGCATGCTCTGCTGGCCCTCTGTTTGGCTGTCTGCTGTTTGAGGTGACCAACCAGCCTCAAGCCACAAAAGTGTGGTCATGATCTAAGGTCAAGGGAAAATAAGAAACATGTCCTGACACACTTTGCTTCCTGTAAATTAGAATAGGGCAATGTGGGAAAACAGAAGATCTCATTATCTTTAATTTTGGCCATGTGCTTAGTAATGAGTATTCCTATAATGGCTTGATTGCCCCTTTGTGGAGGTCAGAATATGCAGGTATGTATCTCCTCTTCAGGTTAGCTGTTGCTGCCTCCAACTGTCAATGGTTTTTGTGTAATCTATTTGGCTGATGAGGCTGTCAGTGTTGAATAGTTGACCATGTCTGTAAGCAGTGAGATGTTGGTGTTACTGTAGTGATAAATATGTGAGATTGAGATTAAGCTGTGGGTTTAAAACTCCCAGCACTCTTAAGAGATTCAGGCTTGTTTGCAGGGTATCTTAACATGATGACAGCTATTGACTGCTTATTGATGTCCCAAGCCAGTGAACAGAATGTGCTAACTTGATTTAAGATCATTGGAGCAGGCAGCACAAAGTTGCAGTCTAATTCTCACCATTTTGTGAGTCCTATCCAATTTAACCCTCTCTATTTTCAACACCTGGCTGCTTTTCATCGTCATACAAGGTACCTCCTTTCAGGAATGTGACTTCCTCCTCATGCTCCTACTGTTTTATTTTGCCTAAGCTTTGCCTAATTTGAACTGCCTTGAAGTCCTCAGTAATGTGCAGGTGACAGAGAATAGTTTTCTGGCACTTGGCCAATGAATGCTTCTGTTTTCAAATGAGCCTGAAGAGAAATTTTGATTGCAGCTGCTAGACAGATTGGAGTGGCTGGGGACTGGGTGGTGGATGTGAACTTCTTTGCACAGACTTACTTGTAACAGGTTTCCCCAGGGACAGGCAGCCAACGGTATCAAAACTGGTGTGTGCAGATAGCAGTCAGTGGCTCTGTTTGCCCAGGAGAATCAGTGTAGAGCAGTTTGAAACACATCCTCCTACAATTTCAAATGATGTCTGGACACTCTGAATCCTAGCTATCCAGGCTGTAAGTAACGAGTATGGCTTAATGACTTGTGTGAATTCTGAGCGATGCCTTCTGGAATAAAGCATTCCTAGATTGATCATGAGGTTTTTTTCTAATAGTAACTCAGTCATTTATTCTAACAATCAATACATTATTGTTGCACACAAAAGATTAACCTTATTCATGATTAAACTTCAATATCATTGATATTTACACAATATTCTCATATCCTAAAGAAAGAAAGAAAATCCTGTTCTGGAATGTATAAAGCTAAGTTGAAACAATACCCATCAGGAGGACATCATTAATAGTAATTGCATGGCAACTCAGTAACCAGAAATAATTTAACATATATAAATCACTTCTACACTATAGAATAACTTGAATTTTCTCTGATAATTGTCAAAATTGAATATTCAAAATGCAACTGGAAAATTATGACACAGGAGACTTATTTGTAACTGTCGCCAGGATCCGGAGTGAATTCTTATTCATGTTATTCATGTCTCAAGTATAAAAGCTGCTTTGAGGATACACAACCAATTAAACTGCTCTCATGATGACCTTAGGCAAAAGTAAATGAAACAAATCCTTTATTGTTCACTCCTTCATTGCCATTCAGTCAGAAAAAAATGTTATTAAATAAATATTCCAATGTCAACTCCCCAAAAATGTCTGCAAGATTGAATGCTTGTAAACATCCATCAGGAAGTCCATTTTTGAAACTACTTTTTATCACCATATACTTTAAGCAAAGAATGTTCTGTCAATAATGTTGCCCCAACTTTTCAAATTCACAAATTTGTCAACATCAACTCAAGCCCTAGAGGCTTAATTGGTTTTTGAACTAAAATCGAGCTGCTATAAGGAAGTGAAAAAACTTTGTGTGTTTAAAAATTGTTCCACCTTTGATATTGGATTGCATTGAGAAAAACATGACTAGAAACAGGTGACAGAGGGATGGCTGCGCACTTTTTACCCTGTGAATTATTTAAGATCAATCAATTGGGGTAGGGTTCAGAATAGGGAGCTAACCCACTTCAGTCAGGACTGAATGTTGTTGGGCAAGAGAACTTCAATTTATTTGTACAAAACTAATTTTGTCTGTAGTTAGCATTTAATGGAAACCTACAGATTACATTTAAAAAATTCTAGCTTTAAGCAGAGTTTTAACAAGGTTTCCACTGGAAAAGCATTTAGGCTTAATGACTTAAAGAAGTAGCTGACACCAGCTCCTCTGAACTGCGAGACATGTTGTCATAGGAACATGAATTGCAAAAGGTTAGTATCAAGTACAGCAAGTAATGAGGAAAGCTAATAAACTGGCATTTATTGTGATGGGAATTGAATACAAAAGAAAAGAAGTTATGCAGAGCTTTGGTGGGACCACGTCTGTAGTGCAATGCACAGTATTGGTCATTTCCTTTAATGAGGATGTGCCAGTGTTGGACTGGGTGGACAAAGTTAAAAATCACTCAACACCAGGTTAAAGTCTAACAGGTTTATTTGGAAGTACTAGCTTTCGGTGCTCTGCTCCTCCATCAGCTACCTGATGAAGAAGCACCGCTCTGAAAGCTAGTACTTCCAACTAAACCTGTTGGACTATAACCTGGTGTGTTACTTCTCTTAAGGAAGAGCGTAAATCTGTTGGAAGCAGTTCAGAGAACATTTCCAAAATAATATCTGGAATAGATAGGTTTTCTTGTTGGGAAAGGTTTTACAGGCTAGTTTTCCATCTGCTGGTGTTTAGAATAGTTAAGGTGATTTGAATGAAATAAAATTCTGTGGGGTCTTGACAGTGGAGAGGATGGGGGAAAAATAAATGTTCTGATTTAAAACAATTTCGTAAAAAGATTTTACAAATTCTAATTTGTTGCCTGCAATAGTTTTGGATAAATAATGCCTTGGTCTCCCATAAAGTTATACAATAATCAATTGCATACATAATTACATGATTATTACTCAAACACTTATAAAATGTTGGTATTTACCATTGGAAAATATACCAGCAATTGTTCTCATTAGTTGTTGTCTAATATATGCAATAAATATCTAGCTAATAGATGGTTAAACAAACCTAAGCTTTTATTAAAAATTGGGCTGACTCATAGGGTAATTGGAAATTTAGCTAAGTTAATGATAACATACTTTATATGCATAATGATAAGTTGTGAAAAATAAACTCAGATTGAAGGAGTACATGGAATGCCTGGCATGGTACTGAGACAAGTAGACCCGGAAACATTACATTTCAAACTCTAGCATCTGTATTCATCAAACAGCAACAACGCAAAATAAATGGTTTAAAATTCCTGATCCTAATCATTATGCAGTACATAGTTCATGGATATCCCTGGGTATTTGTATAGAAAACAGGCTCAAACTTGGCAGTGGTTCCTAATAGATGAATACTTTGCCCAGTAAATAGATCTATATGTTTATCATGGTCGCTGGGCTGAGCTGCTGATGGTTTGTCGATGCTTGGTGAACCACAGTTCACATGAGCTAATTGGGTGCATGAAGTCAACCAAACAGCTAGTTGGTGCTGTCTTGAACCCTGAGCCATTATGAGACTCTGGCCTTGTAAGCAAGTCACTACTGAGCTCCAGACATCAGCTTTCCTGTTTGCGACTCCAATCTCTGGGATTACCACTAGCCTGTCCTATTTGCAGGAACTTTGCCATCAATGACTTGGCTGAGGTGTCCCCTCCTCTGATTTTTATTTTCTTTTGTTATATTTCTAGAAGTGCACTTACATACAACTGAACACTTTTATTTTCCATCACCAAATCAGGCATCATATTTCTACATCCAGTCATCACTGTCAGAAAATCACCCAAATTTCCAACTGAATAATTTACATGCACAGCCTGTTAAGGGCAATGCAAGCCATCAAAGGTGAGGGAGAGGTAGGGAGATGGGAAGGGGGCTAAATTAAAATGGAGTTGGAAGGGGGCTGCCCTAACTTTCTTTTTCTCTTATTATTTTACCACATCCAGAAGTGCTCTTACACACAAAGGAATATATTTTCACCTGATCGCCAGCCACTAATGATAGTTTTTTTTTCCATCTATTAATGCCTCCAATAAATCACCCAAGTTTCCAATTGAATAATCTATGTGCAAAGCCTGTTAAGGACAATGTAAGCCATCAAAGGTAAGCGAGGGAAGAGGGAGCTAAATGAAAATGGTGTTGGAAAGGGCCTCCCCTGACTTTGTTTCCTAAATCAACTTGTTCAGGAATGTTCTTACTTCTAGACTAGGTGGGATTTGAACATGGGCCCCCATTGTGCCACAAGAGCCTTCCTCCCATGATGCTTATTTTTCTTTTTATACCCAGAAGTGCAACTGAGTGACTTTCCCACCATCAAAATCACCATGACTTCTTTACCATTTTTGTCCTTTTAACTACCATCAGTATTTATGCCTGTGGCCAATTTTTTATTTACAAATTAGAAGCCCATTGTGGGCCCTCCCCTCAGTTTTAATTGTTGTTCAGGCAAGGAAAACCAATCCCCTTGTCTTCAGAGGAAGAAAAATGATAGGGGAGAAAAGAAGCATGAAATTTGTGAAGTAATTAATTTCTGATTATCAATCAGGTACAAGAGGGATCGAGAAAAGGTTTACGGTTTGTTGGACTTGTGCAACACCAAAACCCTCCTGCTGATCCAGCAGAAAATCATGAAGGAAACTTAGCCGTTAATAGTCCTTTATGTCAAAACAACTCAAAGAAAGGAGGAAAGAATGCTTGTCAAAACACACCAAACAATACCACTCGAGAGAAACTCGCACAAAGTCAGGAAACAGAAGCTACAGAGGGGAAGACGAAACAAAATATAAATCAAGGGGACACATTTCAGGATGAAGGACAAAGTGCTCCAGATCAAGCAAAAAGTGATGAACAAATCAATGGGCAAGCCATGGCAGAATTAACGAGTCAGGAATGTCAAAATGGTGCTGGCCAAATAAAAAACAAGAACACAGCTGATTGTGAGTCAGAAAGCAAAGTTGCTGATAAACCAGAAGCTCCATTGCAAGCAGAAACGTTTGACAGTAACATGGCAGAAGGTGAGAGTGAGACTGGACAGGAGCAGTCTCCCATAGCAACCAACAAGTGCAATGAGGTAAAGCACAGAACAGAAAACTATGAAGCAACTGAAGCAACGATTGTGTCCGAAGAAACTGACACCAAACAGCAAGAACACCGGCGATTGGCAAAGCCTGAGGAGACTGAAAGGAAGAATGATGTGGGTGAGTTGCTATTACTGCGTTCTTGATTGAGCTATTTTGGGCTATTTATCTGATGTAACATTTATAATATTTATGTTATAATATTTATTATGTATATCAATCTAAATATTTCATAATTCTAAACATTTAAGGATTATTTGTATTTTAAATTCTTATCGTGTGTCGAAATGATATTGCATATCAAAGGCGCAGATTAATTTTGTTTACGAATGTTCCAAATAAACATTTGGGACAGAATTCGAAAGGGATCTGAATGATTGGGGCTGTGGTGAGATTCATGTTAGAATTGTGTGCAAAGTGCGGTGAGACTTAACCCAATGTTGGGTTTAACATTTGTGTTTTTGCTGAGTGGTGTGACAAATTTATTGTAGGCAAAAGCATATTGCCAATGAGGGAGAGTTACTACTTGTTAAATGCCTCATCAATGACACACCTTGTCTCAGTAATATTCAGCATCCTAGCCTACCAAACATGCTGCTCCACGAGACATCCTGGATTCTCAACACGAATGTCAGAAGGCGGAGGACTTCCTGATGTGAGGCCCTTCAAAGGAAAAGAACTTCACACACAGACCCATGCACTGTACAGAACATCGATCTGTGGGGTCGCTGACCCCTATCCAACCTAATACATTGGTCGCCTGTTTGCTGTGCACCTCCCGGCTTTCAGGGACATACCTGGGCTGTTTTCCACATTGCTGCCAGTGTTGTAACTGCTCCGGAACAGCTTGGCTAGCAGTGTGGGAAGTTCTGGAGCACATTTATTACTATTACCAGAATGTTGTCAGGGCCCTTAGCCATTGTAATATCCAGTACCTCCAACTGTTTCTTGATATCATGTGGAGTGAATCGAATTGGCTGAAGACTGGTATCTATAATGCTGGGGACCACCGGAGAAGACAAGTTGAATCATTCATTTGGCAATTCAGGCTGAAGATTGCTGTGATCAGCCTGGTCTTGGTAAGAGTAACAAGAAGATGGGGTACTGGGCTAATGGTCGGATACTTGGTAGTGTGGATGAGCAGAGGGATGTTGGTGTCCATGTACACAGATCTCTGAAAGTTGCCACCCAGGTAAATAGTGCTGTGAAGAAGGCATATGGGTACTGGCTTTTATTGGTAGAGGAATTGAGTTCCGGAGTCCTGAGGTAATGTTACAGTTGTATAAGACTCTGGTGCGGCTGCATCTGGAGTATTGTGTGCAGTTTTGGTCACCATACTATAGGAAGGATGTGGAGGCACTGGAATGGGTGCAGAGGAGGTTTACCAGGATGTTGCTGGTATGGTAAGAAGATCGTATGAGGAAAGGCTGAGGCACTTGGGGCTGTTTTCATTGGAGAAAAGAAGGTTTAGGGGTGACTTGATAGAGGTGTACAAGATGATTAGGGGTTTAGATAGGGTTGACCATGAGAACCTTTTTCCACGTATGGAGTCAGCTATTACGAGGGGGCATAGCTTTAAATTAAGGGGTGGTAGGTATAGGACAGATGTTAGCGGTAGATTCTTTACTCAGCGAGTTGTGAGGTCATGGAATGCCCTGCCAGTAGCAGTGGTGGACTCTCTCTCTTTATGGGCATTTAAACGGGCATTGGATAGGCATATGGAGGATAGTGGGCTAGTGTAGGTTAGGTGGGCTTGGATCGGCGCAACATCGAGGGCCAAAGGGCCTGTACTGCGCTGTATTCTATGTTCTATGTCTTTTGAACTGTTGTGTTGGACTCTTGAGGATGGGGATATTTGGGGAGCCTCCTCCTCCAGTGAGTTGTTTAATTGTCTACCACCGTTCACGACTGGATATGGTAGGATTACAGTGCTAGATGTGATGTATTGTGGATGAAATAATTTAACTGTCTATAACTTGCTGCTTATGCAGTTTAGCATGCAAGTAGTCTTGTATTGTTGCTTCACCATCCTCATTTTCAGGCATGTCTTGTGTTGCTCCTGGCACTCTTCATTGAACTAGGTTTGACCACCTGGCTTAATGTTAATGGTGGGATAGGGAAAATGCCAGAACATGAGGTTACAGGTTGTGCTGGAGTAAAATTCTGCTGCTGTTGATGGTCGACAACATCACTTCAATTTCTGGTCTTGATTTGTTGTGTCTGATTTGAAGTGTGTCCATTTAGCACGGTGATAGTGCCACACAACACAATAAAGGGTATTCTGAATGTGAAGGCAGGATTTGTATCCACAAGGACTGATCGGTGTCGTTCTTACCAATACTTTTATGGATAGATGCATCTACAGTTGACAGATTGGTAAGGGTGAGGTCAAGTATGTTTTTCCCTCTTTCTGGTTCTGTCACCATCTCCCACAGACCCGGTCCAGCAGCAATAGCCTTTAGGACCTGTGCACCATGCTGTTCACCAGGTTACTGTCAGAGAATCACAGTGACACCTTCCCTATCTCTCTGCCCTCATCCATGTGCATAGGGATGCTGGTCATTCAGTGGACATCTGCTGTAAGGTGGGTTTTTCTGTGAGAAGCACATGAAGAGGCCAGAATTGGATAAGAGGGACAAATGCAGAGAGAAATCTCATTAGGTCTATTGACAAAAAAACCCTCAACAACTTGACATCACTTGCATTTAGCCAGAAAACATTGCATCAGCCATTGTCTCAGAATACTTGCATTGCACAGATTTGAAATTGCTGATGGGCCATTCTGGTGCTGGAAGTATAACGGGGGAGGACTCCCCTGTGCTAACGTATCTTGTCCCACATTCTGGGCGCAGGCTCATTTTCGTATTTAGACTGAGAAACCTTTACTTTTGGAGATGGAACAGAGGGTTGAAAGAACCTTGAAGAAGGTCAAGTACCATGTTCACCTGATGGAGCTATGCCAAGGCCCTGCATGGTGCAAAAACATGATTGAAGAGTTTCCAACATTTCCTGAAAGTTGGGTAGCATTTTTCGATAATCAGTCTGATCTGCGTTGGTTATCTTTGGGTCACTGAAATAATTTGTTTTCTGGGCATTGCCTGCATAATGCTCAGTGTCCACATCTATGCCATCTGTTCAGCCCGGTTCAGTCACTGTTTACAAGTCAGTTTGGACACTTATTTAAACCCAAAAGCTTAAAGCAACAAGTAGATGAAGAATTTACACTTCCCTCTCCCACCCCTCAATGAGAATGTTGTATTGGATAGAAAGCAAATAGCTGGAAATGTGTTGCTGGAAAAGCGCAGCAGGTCAGGCAGCATCCAGGGAACAGGAGAATCGACGTTTCGGGCATAAGCCCTTCTTCAGGAATGAGGAAAGTTTGTCCAGCAGGCTAAGATAAAAGGTAGGGAGGAGGGACTTGGGGGAGGGGCGTCAGAAATGTGATAGGTGGAAAGAGGTCAAGGTGAGGGTGATAGGTCAGACTGGGGTGGGGGCGGAGAGGTCGGGAAGAAGATCGCAGATTAGGAAGGCGGTGCTGAATTCGATGGATTTGACTGAGACAGGATGGGGGGAGGGGAAATGAGGAAACAGGTGAAATCCGAGTTCATCCCTTGTGGTTGGAGGGTTCCTAGGCGGAAGATGAGGCGTTCTTCCTCCAACCGTCGTTTTGTTGTGGTCTGACGATGGAGGAGTCCAAAGACCTGCATATCCTTGGTGGAGTGGGAGGGGGAATTGAAATGTTGAGCCACAGGGTGGTTGGGTTGGTTGGTCCGGGTGTCCCAGAGGTGTTCTCTGAAATGCTCCGCAAGTAGCCGGCCTGTCTCCCCAATATGGAGGAGGCCACATCGGGTGCAGAGGATGCAATAGATGATGTGTGTGGAGGTGCAGGTGAATCTGTGGTGGATATGGAAGTTTCCTTTGGGGCCTTGGAGGGAGGTGAGAGGGGAGGTGTGGGCGCAAGTCTTGCACCTCCTGCGGTTGCAGGGGAAGGTGCCGGGAGTGGAGGTTGGGTTGGTGGGGGGTGTGGATCTGACAAGGGAGTCACGGAGGGAGTGGTCTTTACGGAATGCTGATAGGGGAGGGGAGGGAAATATATCCTTGGTGGTGGGGTCCGTTTGGAGGTAGCGGAAATGACGGCGGATGATGCGCTGTACATGGAGATTGGTGGGGTGGTAGGTGAGGACCAGTGGGGTTCTGTCCTGGTGGTGGTTGGAGGGGCGGGGCTCAAGGGCGGAGGAGCGGGAAGTGGAAGAGATGCGGTGGAGGGCATCGTCGACCACGTCGGGGGGGGAAATTGCGGTCCTTGAAGAAGGAGGCCATCTGGGTTGTGCGTTTTTGGAACTGGTCCTCCTGGGAGCAGATGCGGCGGAGTCGAAGGAATTGGGAGAATGGGATGGCGTTTTTACAGGGGACAGGATGGGAGGAGGTGTAGTCCAGGTAGCTGTGGGAGTCGGTCGGTTTGTAGTAGCTGTCCATGTTGATTTGGTCGCCTGAGATAGAAATAGAAAGGTCGAGGAAGGGGAGGAAGGAATCTGAGACTGTCCAGGTGAATTTGAGGTCGGGGTGGAAGGTGTTGGTGAAGTGGATGAACTGTTCAACCTCCTCGTGGGAGCACGAGGCGGCGCCGATACAGTCATCGATGTAGCGGAGGAAAAGGTGGGGGGTGGGGCCAGTGTAGTTGCGGAAGATGGATTGTTCCACATATCCTACGAAGAGGCAGGCATAGCTGGGGCCCATGCGGGTGCCCATGGCTACTCCTTTCGTTTGGAGGAAGTGGGAGGATTGGAAAGAGAAGTTGTTCAGGGTGAGGACCAGTTCAGTCAGTTGAAGGAGGGTGTCAGTGGAAGGGTACTGGTCGGTACGGCGGGAAAGAAAGAAGCGGAGGGCTTTGAGTCCTTCGTGATGGGGGATGGAGGTGTACAGGGACTGGATGTCCATGGTGAAAATAAGGCGTTGGAGACCGGGGAAGCGAAAATCATGGAGCAGGTGGAGGGCATGGGTGGTGTCCCGAACGTAGGTGGGGAGGTCTTGGACTAAGGGGGACAGGACGGTGTCAAGGTATGCGGAGATGAGTTCGGTGGGGCAGGAGCAGGCTGAGACAATGGGTCGGCCGGGGCAGTCAGGTTTGTGGATTTTGGGCAGGAGGTAGAAGCAGGCGGTGCGGGGTTGTGGGACTATGAGGTTGGAGGCGGTGGATGGGCACCCGCATGGGCCCCAGCTATGCCTGCCTCTTCGTAGGATATGTGGAACAATCCATCTTCCGCAACTACACTGGCCCCACCCCCCACCTTTTCCTCCGCTACATCGATGACTGTATCCGCGCCGCCTCGTGCTCCCACGAGGAGGTTGAACAGTTCATCCACTTCACCAACACCTTCCACCCCGACCTCAAATTCACCTGGACAGTCTCAGATTCCTCCCTCCCCTTCCTCGACCTTTCTATTTCTATCTCAGGCGACCGAATCAACACGGACATCTACTACAAACTGACCGACTCCCTCAGCTACCTGGACTACACCTCCTCCCATCCTGTCCCCTGTAAAAACGCCATCCCATGCTCCCAATTCCTTCGACTCCACCGCATCTGCTCCCAGGAGGACCAGTTCCAAAAACGCACAACCCAGATGGCCTCCTTCTTCAAGGACCGCAATTTCCCCCCCGACGTGGTCGACGATGCCCTCCACCGCATCTCTTCCACTTCCCGCTCCTCCGCCCTTGAGCCCCGCCCCTCCAACCGCCACCAGGACAGAACCCCACTGGTCCTCACCTACCACCCCACCAATCTCCATGTACAGCGCATCATCTGCCGTCATTTCCGCTACCTCCAAACGGACCCCACCACCAAGGATGTATTTCCCTCCCCTCCCCTATCAGCATTCCGTAAAGACCACTCCCTCCGTGACTCCCTCGTCAGATCCACACCCCCCCACCAACCCAACCTCCACTCCCGGCACCTTCCCCTGCAACCGCAGGAGGTGCAAGACTTGCACCCACACCTCCCCCCTCACCTCCCTCCAAGGCCCCAAAGGAAACTTCCATATCCACCACAGATTCACCTGCACCTCCACACACATCATCTATTGCATCCTCTGCACCCGATGTGGCCTCCTCTATATTGGGGAGACAGGCCGGCTACTTGCGGAGCGTTTCAGAGAACACCTCTGGGACACCCGGACCAACCAACCCAACCACCCTGTGGCTCAACATTTCAATTCCCCCTCCCACTCCACCAAGGATATGCAGGTCTTTGGACTCCTCCATCGTCAGACCACAACAAAACGACGGTTGGAGGAAGAACGCCTCATCTTCTGCCTAGGAACCCTCCAACCACAAGGGATGAACTCGGATTTCACCAGTTTCCTCATTTCCCCTCCCCCCATCCTGTCTCAGTCAAATCCATCGAATTCAGCACCGCCTTCCTAATCTGCGATCTTCTTCCCGACCTCTCCGCCCCCACCCCAGTCTGACCTATCACCCTCACCTTGACCTCTTTCCACCTATCACATTTCTGACGCCCCTCCCCCAAGTCCCTCCTCCCTACCTTTTATCTTAGCCTGCTGGACAAACTTTCCTCATTCCTGAAGAAGGGCTTATGCCCGAAACGTCGATTCTCCTGTTCCCTGGATGCTGCCTGACCTGCTGCGCTTTTCCAGCAACACATTTCCAGCTCTGATCTCCAGCATCTGCAGACCTCACTTTCTCCTCCTAAAAAGCAA
The DNA here is from genome assembly GCF_037043375.1 of Chiloscyllium plagiosum. NCBI lineage: Eukaryota > Metazoa > Chordata > Chondrichthyes > Orectolobiformes > Hemiscylliidae > Chiloscyllium > Chiloscyllium plagiosum. The sequence goes on along the minus strand of NW_028270143.1, from coordinate 68,361,666 downwards.
ATAGGTATAGGTTCCACCCCAAATCACTGACACCCTGTGGACTATCTGTTACACTCTCTTCGTACAGCACCCACCTCCCCCACCTCCTCCCCCACCCCCTCCTTACCAGCAACTCTGAGCTAAGCATAACACAGTTTTGTGTAGGAAGATGTACCCCATACTAGACACTTACTGTCTTTTATCTCATCATATAGTGGACTGTTGTCTTCGTATTTCCTTGAGGTAAACAGATTTTTCAATTGGCCTGATATTCAGGATCATCTCCAAGAACTGCATGTTTTCAAGGCTAACATCATCTTATCCTTAATCACAACATTTTTTAGAACGCATTTATATTTCTTTGGTTTTATGACTTATCATTCTCACACTTTTTGACAATGTAGGAAGTCCCCACCTGTTTTAAGAAGACCACCATCACCCCTGTACCGAAGAAAGCACATGCGATGTACCTTAATGATTGCTGCCCAGTGGCTCTGATCTTAATAATCATGAAGTGCTTCGAGAGGCTGGTCACAGCCCACCTCAACTCCAGTCTCCCAGCTGGCCTAATCCCCTACAATTTACCTAATGACATAACAGGTCCACAGTGGATACCATAAGCCTAGCCCTGCACTTATCCCTGGAACATTTGGACAACAAAGACACCTATGTCAGACTCCTGCTCATTAACTGCAGCTCCACCTTCAGCACTATTATCTCCTCCAGACTGATCTCAAAACTCAGAAACCTTGATCTCAGCTCTGCCTTCTGCAACTAGATCCCCAGCTTTCTGAACCCACAAACCACAATCAGTGAAGATAGACAAGTGCACCTCCTGCACAATAACACTCAACACTGGAGACTCCCCAAAGATGCGTCCTCAGCTCTCTATGCTACTCCCTGTACACCCATGACTGTGTTGCCAAATTCCAAACGAACACCATCTGTACGTTCGCTGATGACACTACCATGGTAGGATGGATATCTAACAACGATGATTCAGAATACAGGATGGAGATAGAGGGTTTAGTGACATGGTGCAATGAGAACAACCTCTCTCTCAATGTCGGCAAAACTAACGTTCTGATCATTGATGTCAGAAAGAAAGGAGGAGAACATGCCCCTATTTACATCAACAGAGCTGACATTGAGAGGGTGGTGAGCGTCAAGTTTCCAGGAGTGACGAGAACCGACAACCTGTCCTGGATTTCCCACATAGATGCAATGGTCAAGAAGGCACAACAACGCCTCTTCTTCCATTGGGTGGGGGGGGGGGGGTTAAGGGGGGGAAGGAGGGAGGTGCGGCTCAGGAAATTTGGTGTGCCCAGAAGGACATTCACCAACTTGTACAGATGCACCATTGAAAGCATACTGTCCGGGTGCATAATGGCCTGGTATACCAACTGCTCTGCCCACGACCATAAGAAACTCAGAAGGCTGTGTGCACAGCCCAGACTATCATGGAAGCCAACCTTCCATCCATAAACTCCATTTACAAGGCTCGCTGTTGCGGAAAGGCTGCCAACATCATCAAAGATCCATCGTACCCTTATAATGATCTCCTACAACCTCTTCCATCAGGCAAAAGATCCAGAAGCTTGAACACATGCATTAGCAGCTTCCTTCCAGCCATTATTAGACTAATGAATGGACTCTCTAATTTCAAATAGTGTTGATCTTGCTAATGTTTATCTTGCCTAGTGCAAGCCCTGTGTGATGTAATATGTATGCCACTGTGTAAGTCTTTTCTCACCCTATGATCTATATGTCCTTGCTTACTGTGATCTACCTGTACTGCTTGTAAACAAAGCTTTTCACTGTACTTAGGTACATGTGACAATAAATAAATCAAATCAATTCAAATTAAACTTTTCAGTTCACTTTCTGATTGTACCAACTCAGCCAATCACACCTGCTTATTGTTCAATGTAAACAATTGGACTGTGGCTTTTATTTTCAGAAAGCCTGGCTTCGAATTTTAAAGACTTTCATTGATTGTTTTCCTTCCATCAATGAATTGTTTTTACTGCAAACTGAAATTATAGCCATTGTTCAAAAGGATAATTAGGAAAATAACTGAACAGTAGCAAACAAAAAATAAAATCAGTGACTTGTAGCTATGTGCTACAAAATAATTAAAGTGCTACCATTGTATATTCATTGAATATTAAACTATAATGAACATTTTTCTTTCACGGATATGAGTGTGGCAGACAAGGCCAGCTGCTGTTGCCATCCCTAATCACCTTTGATCTAGAGTGACTTGCTAGAACATTAGTGAATCAAATGGGTTTTACAATAATTGAAAATGATTGTCGTGATCATCATTAATAAAAGTATTCTGTAATGACTGATTTTAATAGTGCCTAAGCTGTTGTGGGATTTGAATCCACACCCCCAGAACAATTAGTCTAATTCAGTGATATTATCACTACACCACCAACTCTCCTGCAGATGTGTAAGTTCAAGGTTTAATGGTGAAATTGGATATATTAGGGAACCAGTACAGTAGTTGGTCCAAGCAGCTCCATGGTCATATGAAAGATATTTAAATGGATTCTTATAATACAGCAGTCTACAAAGTGTTTTAAAGTGTTGGGACCTCCCCTGAATAGCTAATAGCCTGTGTGCTTGCATCAAATGGAGTCAAATATTATTGGTAATGACACAAATCATATAGTCATAGAGACATAGAGTCATACAGCACAGAAATAGACCCTTCGGTTCAACCACTTCATGCTGACCATAATTCCAAATTGTCCCATCTGCCTGCTCTTGGCTCATATCCCTCCAAACATTTCTTATTCATGCACTTTTCCAAATGTCTTTTAAACATTGCAACATTTCGTGCAACCACCACTTCCTCGGGAAATTCGTTCCACATACGAACTTCTCTCTGTGTAAAAGAATTGCCACGCATGTCTTTTTTAAATCGTCCTCCACTCACCTTAAAAGAATATTATTTAGCGTTGAAAGATCTTCAAAGTATGACATTCTATTCTCAATAGACTAATTTTAAAGACAGCAACAAGTCAGCTCTATCATAATGCAAACATAGTGATTGTAATGGGGTCAGCCAGGTGAACCTCATAGCTTATGAGTTCCCTGACTGGGGCTGCTAAACTGTTAGATATAAACAGGAGTGTCAGCCATCCTGTTCACTCTGACAGCTGGCTCTGAGGAACCTGGATCAGTATTAGGGACTCTCCACATGTAAATAAAGGGTGACTTGGTGACAGGACCAGGCCTCTGTGGAGTTATTTTGGCAAAGCCCTTCAAATGACTCTGGGAGCAACATGGGTGGCTCCTCCTGTTGATCATTGACTGTAACAGAGGCAGCAGAGCTGGTTTGTCATGGCGATCGGGTGGCATCAGTGGCAGCAAAGGCAATCAATGGAGCATGTCCCAGGAGGAGGCTGACTGAAATTCCAGACCAGGGTTGGGCCCAGAGGGATAAGACTTTAAAATGTGGACTTTTTTCTCTTATTTTGGGTAAGGTCTTTCAGATCCAGGTGACTTTCTTTTTCGTTTGGCTGTGTTTTTAATTTTTTTTTCTCTTTTTAAAATAATTATGGCTTTGTATTTTGTATTTTGAGATGACATCATAGACTGGTGTCTTTGTACACTTTTCACCGTACTCCTGTATTCCTGAGCTTGAGTACACGTGATAATAAAATCTAACTCTAAATCTAATTTTAATTCTAAATGTACCTTCCATCAGCATCCCTCCATCTGTGTAAGAATACTGTCATGCAGTAAATCAAATTTACTGAGGATAAACGAACTAACCGACTCCACGCTAATAATAAATCCCTATTGACGTAATATTATTGATCCCAGCTGTGTATAAAATGAAGTACCACAAGAACATGTATTTATATAGCATTTTTCATGTAATGAAAGATCCCAAAAACTTCTGACAATGGCAGATACTAAATAAGAAATTGACAGAGGGGGGAAGCGAGTGATGAAAGTTGTAGGCTGGAGTAAATTTTGCCATTAATATACTTTAAAGGGTGGGTGAAAATATAGAAAGATTTTTGGAAAGATTTTAAGACTGCAGGGCAGGTGATAATGATTCTATCAAAGCAAGTATTTCATTTTGCACTTGGAAAATAAATGCCCAGATTACTATTCGCAATTAGGTACCAGCTATCTTTGAAATCTCAATCATGTCTTGCTGCCTTGAGTCTCTCTCAGTTTCTTGAATACAAAATAAAATAATCAATCTCTTTATTAATGTCAAAATATTTATTTTTACATAGATACAGAATGCTGTATTTATTTTTGCCAAATGAAATTGTAAACACATTTATAAAAAATGTTTACTAATGGGCTATCTAATTAAGAAGTAGGGGTGGGACCTAAGTCTCTTCAAGCCTGTTCTGCCATTCAATAAGGTCACTACTGATTTTCTGCTCAACACCATTTTATGCAAGACCCCTATGCATTCCAAGAATCTGTCAATCTCAGTCTTGAAAATAGTCGACAACTGAACATCCACAAGTCTTTAGGTAAAGAGTAAAAAACTTTTCCTCAATTTGAACATAAATGTCTGACTCCTCCTGTTTTTCCCATGACAATAGCCCTTAGTTCAGGTGAAATATCCTCTATGAGTCTACTGCACATGGTGCTCAGGGAAATCTTCCTTGGTATCTTTTAATGCTATAAATATTCCCTAGGAAATATTATTACAATAAATATTGTGTATTAGAGTAAAAATAGTGCAATGTTCCTGGCTGTCAATGCAAAAAGATTTCTTTTTGTTCTAACTTGATGAACAATAAATTTCAAAAGGGACGGTAATAAGGCAGATCCTGATGTGAAACTGTGCAATTGTTAAAGCTGTGAGATTGCCTTAAACTACAGCAAATCCTAAACTAGAAAATTGCATTTTTCATGCTTTGTGCACGCTACAATCATGTGGTTTTGATTTATCAGGCATTATTTTACTTATTTTGCAGATGTTTGTACAGACAGGCCATATGTTAGCCATTTCCAGCCCATTAACAAGAAAATTAGTTGGCAAGGACAATCAGATACAATATGCTGCATCTGCAGACTCATAAATTCTAGGGATCAGAATCTGCTTCCAAATCCTGATCTTATATGTTTATTGGTGCCAATAATATGTGTAATATAAAATATAAATAAATAATGCCTTACCTTTGCAACATGCTTATCTTTACAATATTGTCATTTAGTTTGAAGAAACAAACAATTCCACTTCAAGATCAAGCTATATACTGTAGTTTTCACTCTATGTATGCTTAATAGCATTAACATCTGAACGCTACGACCACAGTAAAATTAAAATATTTCACTGAATATTTTCATTACAAACATCTGAGTATCTCATGGGATACATATCAATCTGTCTCAACTCTTAGCAATGCACTCTTCGAGGACTTATACACATAAACTGGACAAATCATCCATGACTGGTGTACTACATTGAAAATTAACAGTCTAAAGATGGGATATAAAACAACACACTGGATTGTTGTGGCACAAGGAAGATTCCACATATTTTTAAAAATGGTGGGCAGAGCCTAAATATGAAACTCTTGCCACTATGTCCAACAAATCCAATTCTTGTCTGGCATGGAGGAAGGAGATAGAGCATGAGCCACACAGATAGGAAACCCAGAGTCATGACTGTTTGAACTTAGTGCCCTGTCAAATAGTCCCAATTTGGGATGTTGCAAGGGCCTTAACCCACAGTGTAAGGTCACAAACCTCTGTAGTGGACATAGATATTCTTGAAGTGCAGCTAAAAAGGTCTATTGAAGTGTTGTCATCAGAAGGTTTGTAAATGCCTCACTCCTTAAACATGAAGTGAGCATTAAAAAAACCCAACTGCATTGGTAGTCAGACCATTTGGTGTAAATTAGAAAAAAACCTTTATCATCTGTATATGCAGTTTCAACAGAGCACCTTATTAAAATTCCTCAAGAGCTGTCATTGTCTTTATAGATGCGAGGATGAATTTCAAAAGCTCCATCTAGTTTAGATGTTTGAGTTCACACTTCAAATGACAGATTAAAGTGTCTATTAAAGGATTAGTTGTCTTTGATGTCAGGTGTGAATAGAAGTTTTGTTTTATAAGAGATTAATCATTTAATGAGTTTTGTGAGGGGTAGGGTGAGAAGTGTCAGGGATTCAAGGCTTCAGCAGTGTTGGGGGAAAGTGGCAGTCCTAAGCTAGGAGTTAAGCAGTTGATGGATGTGGGGAAACTTAGATTTAAAAACTGATGACTGGCACATTTAAAAACAGCTACATTTCTTGAATTGAATGTGGATCTCAAGAGATAAATCTTCTGTCGTTACATGAAAGGGGCTAACATCACCAAGTAGTGTTGCCACAATGCTTTCTCCTGTGTCCATTACTAATAGGCTGCATCCAGGATGGCAGAGCCCGAAGATGGCAGCAGTGTTAGAAAGTGTAATGGCAGTTTAAAGCTGGGTCAGCAATGTGTTTTCCCACTTTATCACAGACTGTAAAATCTAGGCTAATGAGTTGAATGGAAATGGCTCACCTATTTGCCTGCATGGTCTTAACCATGGGTAAAGTTAAGTACAATGCATAGGAGTGTGATAACAGTGTTTAGGTTACTGGGCTAATGACACTATGTCCTGTGGCCTGTTCTATTAATCCGTAGGGTGTAAATTGAAATCTTGCAATGACATTATGATACCTGAGAATTTTAATTTCATTTAAAAATCAATCTTGATTCCCTTTGGAAATGGGACCAGAGGCAGAATGGCCTATATTGGACAATGGCATATCTGAGTTGTCAGCAAGTTCACAGTTGTGGGTGGGCAAGGTTGGTGGTTGCTCCAACCCACAGAATCACAAAAGTGTTACAGTGCAGAAGGAAGCATATCAGCCCAATATCCCTGCACCAGCTCTTCAAATGAGCATCATTATCTCGCACCAATCTCCTTCCTTGGCCCCAAATCCGTGCACGCTATTCAACTGAATGTGGCGCAACCACACTTCAATGCAGTACATTTCATATCCTAACTACTCGCTGTGTGAAAAACTCTTTTGTTCTCACATTACCTTTGCTTCTTTTGTATATCACTTTAAATCTACACCTTCATGTTGTTCATATCTCACGCTCAGTAAAGCCATTGAGTCACTGTGGTGCCTGAAGACAGTTCAATCGATGGGTTGCCCCTCCACAATGATGATTTGGCAACTGTAGCTTTTTAAAATGAAAATTTTTGCCCTCATGTTAAGCCTCCTGTTCATTTTCTAGTTCAGGAGTCTGCCTACAATCCGTAATTAGGCTATAAACATGCTGCTAGCTGCTATTTGTACAAAAGTCACATTGAATGTCTAATGTCTGACATGGGGTAGGGACTTGGAAGTTCATCCAAGTTCAGGGCCCAGATCTCAAAACAAAAATCCAGCACAATCTGGATAAATAATTATAACAACTGGAGTCGCTGCCTCCCTGGTCTCTGATACTAGTCACATACCATCGTGGTTAACTCTTAACTACATTCTGATGTGGTTGAAATTGAACAGGAAACATACAAGAAGTTAAATTTAAAAACTCCTGCTGAGTTTAGAGTGTTACCATTTAACTTGATATAAATCAAGCCACAGTATTGAAAATATTCATTGGAGGTTTCCTCAGTGGTGTTATGTTAGGGGAAATACTATTTACAAGTATAAGCAGGATTTTCACAGAATTTCTGCCAACTTGCAACAACAGAAAGGGAGAAGCATAAGGAAATATCCCCAAATAGAAATTTTATCAATTTGGGAGCTTTATACACTATGTACCAAATGGTTGTAATAACATTAAGTAAGGAGGTGTTGTTTCAGTGTAATGCCTTTGAAATATAACATCTGCATATATCAGAAACACTAGTTTGGAAGTAAACATTAAGATGCAACTTTCAGTATGTCTGGGCTTTTAGCAGTCTCAAAATAAAACCAGCAAAATCGCCTTTGGTGGTCTGAGAACAGCTTCTATTGGAACACTAGATCTTTAAGAATAATTCTTGGTTGAATAGAAATACTACAATAGTTTCTAGTTGTACTTTAAGAATCTTGGAGTAGTCCCTGTAGATGCTGATTTTCATTTGTTTCTCCTCCAATAGAAAACAATGGCTTATTCTTCAAATTAGTTACACCCATCCAAGCATGAATAATACAAATGCAGGATGTTTTAAAATGCTATTTCAGATGTCTTCCAATTTATTTAACTAGTTTTGTTTATTTCCAGAAAATGAAGTGTTCCTCCTTTTCAATAAACAACAAGAAAACCAGAAATCGTATAAGTATTACACAGTCACAATTCCACTGAAGATCTGTAAGAAGGGACAGGATATTAACAGTATAGAAGCAAATTGGCTAGAGCATATGACCCAACACTTCACAAAGGGAGCCTTGTTGGTGGATGCTTTGATTTGTCTGGGAACATCGACCGGTAAAGGATCTATTTTCCTTTCATATGAAAACTGTATTTAGCAATGTTTATAATACTTAATAAAGGACCTGGAAATTTTATACTTTGATTTATTGTGGAATACATATGGAATGTTATTACTGGTGCAAATTCTGAGTGGAATATACTTAACAAAAATGTTCTAATTTTCAATTGCTCTCTTATTAGGAAGCTTTGTACACTAGGCCCCAAACGGGTATAATAGCGTAAGCTAACAAGGCATATCAAATGGAAAATTAAAATAATAAAACATTAAATTAATTTTTAAAGTAAAATTAGAAGTGACTTTTACACTCCACAATAAATTAAAGAGCAATACTATTGCTGTGCTAGACCTAGTTTATTTTATTTATCCGTTTACTACTATATAGATACGGTTCTGCAGTAGTTAACATTCACGTTAGATAGAACACCACCATTCTCTTAATGGCACCCAGAGTCTGAGAGTGGAGACATTGTATCCATAAATGTATGACTTAAAAGCAGGAGTAATTAAACTAACCAGAAGAAGATGGGTTCTGGAGAGGGAAGCAAAAGTACATGGCAGCATTACAGGGCAGATATATAGGTTATGGTACCCAAAGAGGAAAGGACGAGTGTAGAGACATAAAAAGAAATACAGTGAATACAATTCAAGGGGGTAAAATAACAAAATTAATGGCTTTTATTTAAATGTATGTAGTAATTAATATAAAATAAATGAATTAACAGCACAAATAGAGGTTAACAAATATAATTATATAACCATTACAGGGGCATGGTTACAATGACCTCCTAGCTGGGAACTAAGTATTCAGTGATATGAGAATTTTTTGAAAAAATTGGGCATAAGAAAAGGGTGGTTGAATAGTGCAATGGAATAAATGCAATAGCAAGAAATGATCTTGGATTGGAAAATGTGGAATCCATATGGTAGCAGTCAGAAATAACAAAGGAAAGAAGACACTGGTGGGAGTATTTAACAAGCCACCTTAACAGTACAGTGTCGATAGATACAGGAGATGATTGAGAGCATGTAAAAAAGGCATTGCAGTAATCATGGGTGACTTTAATTTTCATTAAATTGGATAAATCAAATTGACAGAGATACCTGTCGGAAGAACTTATTAAATGTATTTGGAGACATTTCCGAGAACAAAATGTTGTGAATACAATCAGGAATCTAGCCATGTGTATCAATATGAGGATATCAAAGGAAGTAGCTCCAGAGATAATGAATGCACTGGCAGTAATCTGCCAGGAACCCCAAGAATCTGGAAGAATTGCAGAGTGGCCCTTATTTCAAGGGGGTTGGAGTGTAAGAGTAGGGAAGGCTTACTGTACAAGATGCTGGTGAGATCATGCCTGATGGACTGTGAACAGTTTTGGTTCCCTTCCTTAAGGAAAGATGTTATTTAATTGGAGGCAGTTAGTGAAGGTTTATTTGTATGATTCCCAATTTAGAGGGATTGTCTTATGAGCAAAGGTTAAACAGGTTGGATTCTATTCATCGAAATTTAGAAGACTGAGAGGTGATCTCATTGAAACATACAGAGCCGCCTCGATTATCCGAATGAGATGGGCAGGCAGTATTTCGTTCAGATAATTGATTATTTGGATAACTAATTTATGCCTGTCCTCTGGGACTGTTAGTTTTCTGACGTTTCCTTTTTCCTCACTCTGCCTGCCTTGCTCCCTCTCTCTGTCTCAGAGTTTGTGTGTAAGGGACCTGCAGCATTGCTGAAGCCCATCTCCCTCCAAATCTCCCCCCAATCCCCCGACTGCCATCAGTTGAATGGGATTGACACAGCGAGCACTTGCTAAGTCCACTTTCCATTCAGAAGACTAGGCAGCAGTACACCGGGCGTCCACCCGCACCCCCCGCCTCCTGTCCACCCCCGCACTCCCGTCCACCCCCCCCCCCCCCCCCCCCCCCGGCCAACTTCTGCACTCCTGTCCACCCCCAACCTGTTCGCCCTGATCCCTGTCACCCCCATTAGTCCCTGACCCCCTTCCTGAAGAAGGGCTTATGCCCGAAACGTCGATTCTCCTGTTCCCTGGATGCTGCCTGACCTGCTGCGCTTCTCCAGCACACCGGACATCAAGACTGTTGCTGCCTTTGGGGGGTAAATCTCAAAATAGCACACACACACACACACACACACACACACACACACACACACACACACACACACACACACACACACACCTCATATTGGAGAGATTATCTGGGGAAGGGGGATTTTATGGTATACCCCTGTGTAAAACTCCAGGGAAAGTATAGGAAGAGAGAGAGAGAGAGCGGGAGGTCAGTCATTTAGAGACGGTGCCTGGGCTCTCATTGATGTCCAGGACTGTTCTCAGCAGCATTTCAGTAAACCGAGTTTGTTTTTAATCATTGTAAACAAAAGGTGAGATTGGCGTTGGAAATGCCTCTTTGGAGGCAAACCACAGAAGGTTCACTTGGTTGATCCTAAGCATGGAAAGATTTTATTTTGAGGAGACATTGAGTAGGTTGGGCCTGTACTAATTAGAGTTTAGAAGAATGAGAGGTGATCTTATTGAAGCATACAAGGTTTTTATGGGACTGACAAGAGGGTATAATCTCAACCATTCCCCACAGTGTGGTAGAGGCAGGGTCCTTGAGTCTGTTTAAGGCAAAGATAGGCTCTTGATTAATAAGAAAGTTGGAGGATATTGAAGGCAATGAGGGAAGTATTGTTGAGTCCACAAACAGATCAACAGTGATCTTCTTGAATGGTGGAGCAAGCCTGGGGTGTCGAATGGCCTACTCCCACTCCTAATTTATATATTTATGTTCGTAAAGAATTCTGTGCCTAATTCCATTTTCCTTATCCTTTCCTTACCCTGTTAATCTATCTTACTTTACTCTCTTGCTTCAATTACAATTCTGGAATATTCCTAAATCAAGGGGAATATAAAAGCAACATGTGCAACCATTAACCAATTGTAAAAGATAATAATGTTTTTCTGTGCATCAAATTCCAAGAAGCAGAATGCCAGCAGGTTATTTTGGACATTCATGATTGCTGTGATAAAAGCACCTGTTATTTTAATTCAGTGCAACGCCTTGTCCAGATATGTTCATTATAAAGAAGTTCTGTTTTTCTGTCCCATGGGATTTCTATTTGCCTTTTTACTTTGTTTACCTTCATTGTTTTCTCTTTCCATTCTCATATATCGACCAAAAAAACTCAATGTACTACATTTGCTGCACATGATGTGTTTTCTTCTGCACTGAGGAGCCCAGCTACAGGCTGGGTGACTACTTTTAGAAAACTATTATTCAGTCCATAAGCATGACCTTGAGCTTCCTGTAGCCTGCCGCTTCAATACACTTTCACTCTTTTTGTCCTTGACTGACATCAGTCTAACAATGAAGTTCACTGCACGGTTGAGGAACAACACCTTATCTTTTGACCGGGCACTTTACAGCCTCATTTTTTGTTTTGTGCGTTTTGCTGGTTTAGTCTTTTCACTTATTTTCTTAATCCCCAAACTGGATTATATTTCTGATTCCAGTGGAATCAGATACATTGATAAATTTTGCATTTCTTTATTAGTATTATGAAAGTTGACTAACCAAACAGAAATATCTCGTGTTTGAACAGATTCTCTACCAAAATCAGTGGATGGACTCTTTATATTTGAAGGAGTTTCTGAGGACAAGTGTGAAAGCTATGATGCAATTGTTGTCGAGCAGTGGACAGTGATTAATGTAAGTGTCAATGCAAGGGATGTGTAGGTCCCTGCATTTCAATCATTGTGCCCTTTGTGTAGAAAATGCTATATGTATGTTACCTGCTAATAATTCAGTATCTTTGGTGATAAGCAAAATATATCTTTGACAAATGAAGATTACCACAACTGCGGTAATGGTCATAACACGGCGGCACAGTGGTTAGCACTGCTGCCTCACAGCTCCAGAGACCTGGGTTCAATTCCTGCCTCAGGCAGCTGTCTGTGTGGAGTTTGCACATTCTCCCCGTGTCTGCATGGGTTTCCTCCGGGTGCTCCGGTTTCCTCCCACAGTCCAAAAATGTGCAATTGGCCACGCTAAATTGCCTGTAGTGTTAGGTGAAGGGGTAAATGTAGAGGAATGGGTTTGGGTGGCTTACTCTTTGGAGGGTCGGTGTGGACTGGTTGGGCCGAAGGGCCTGTTTCCACACTGGAAGTAATCTAATCTAATCTTAAACACAGAAGAAATCATTCAGCTTATCGACTTCATGCAGGTTGTAAGAGTAATTCAGGCTAGTTCCATTCCCTTGTCCTTTCCCTGCAGATTTTTCTTTCTCGGGTTTATTCAATTGCTTTTTGAAAGTCACGATTAAATCTGCTTCCATCACCTTTTCTGACAGAGCATTCTAGATCTTAACCACAGTCTTCATTTATTTTAAAAAATGCTTTCCCTCAGGACATCTTTGGTTTTTTTATGAATACTATCAAATTGGTACGCTGATTCTTGACTTTTACACCAATGGGAACAATTTCTACTCTTTCTAACCTCCTCATGATCTTGAACACCTCTGTCAACCTTCTCTTTTCTCATGAGAACAATCCCAGTTTCTCCAGGTAATTGATGATCCTCATTCCTTGGATAATTCTTCATAAATCTTTTCAGCACCATTACGTCATTCTAAAGCAAGGGTCTAAAATTGAACACAATCTCTAATTGAGACTAAACCAGTGTTTTAGGGTCATCGTAGTTTCTTGCTTTTGTACTCTATGCCTCAATTTAGAAAGCCAATAATCTCTCATTATAACAATTTTTTTCAACCTGCCCGGCCACCTCCAAATGTTTTTTATATATGAGCCCTCCGGTCTCTCTTCCTGCATTCACTTGAGAATTATACATTTCAGTATTTGTTGCTGCTCCTCGTCCTTCCTACCAAAATAGTCAGTTCATAGTTTTCTGTGTTAAATTTCACCTGCCACCTGTCTGGCCATTCCACTGACCTGTCCATGTTTTCTTGGAGTCTATTATTATCCTATTCAGAGTTTACAATACTTCTGAGTTTTATGTGACTATCAATTTTGAAATTGTATCTGTACACTCAAGACCAAGTCATTAATACAATAAATAAAAGCAGTGGTCCTCATATTGAATCTTTGGGAACTCCACTGAAAACCTTTTTGCTATCGAGAAAACAACTGTCACTACTTCTGCTTCCTCTCTCTTGATCTAACTTGTGTTCTGCTGCCATAGTCTGTTCCATTCTCTGGCCTTGACCTGTTGATATGCCAGGACATTCAATACAGTTATCATATTCCTTGATGTGCTACTTTCTTCCTGGTCTCTTGTCCTTTGGTTGGCTTTTCTCTTTATTCTCCCTCTTAGTTTCTGTATTTATGTTTTCTTTTTTGTTTACCTCTGGAACACATCCCCCTGCCACTGAGTCTGAATCATCTGTCTCACACTCATTTAAAAAGTATTATAAAGTACTCACATTCTCGTTCTCACAGAGTGGGCCTTGACTAGTATATTTGAGGAGTTGGAAATTGCTGGCCATGTCAACCAGGGTTGCCAGTATGGAGGTCTGCAGTTCCTTGAGAAACCTAGCAATGTTCTGCCTGTTAGCTCTCAATGAGTGTTCTCAGTGGTGGGATGACATGTCGGTCTGTAACATCCCTATTCCCACACTTAAAAGACACAGACAACTGCATCTATAGTATTCGATAAATTAATTTATTATTGTATTCCTTGTTCATTCAACAGACAGAATCTCTGTGTGTAATATTTCTTTCATAAGATTAGAAGAAAGTTGTTAATGTTTCTGCCCATTTTGTGACATCATTGATTTGGAGGAAGCAGGCTGCTTAAAATAGCATTAGCGCTAGATTCCCCATCAATTCAGTATAAACAGACAGAATATGTAATTGACATTAACTCTATACCTACCAATTATAACTTATTTTTATTTACATGCAGTGACATAGTTTGATTTACACAAAATGAAATAAGTATGGTGAAGATCTGGCTTAGAAAGTGCCTTATTATTTCTCTCAAATTGTTTAAAAAAGAAAACTGTGAAAACTAAAGAATATAGAGTTCTATTTGCGTATTACTCAGGACTCCTATTTTAACCATAGTACTTGAATAAGTCAAATAAACTATTCAGTGTGTAGATGTGGAGGAAAGAGGTATTGGTTATGTGATGGTTTAACCTTGTCAGTATACAGGTAGACGCTTGAAGAAATTCCCAGCAAGTATGTAATGGCCAACAGCGAGACTATCTGTCGTCATTACTGAAACTGATTGCAACAGACATGATCCAAGATCACTTCTTGCATATTAAGTCATTCAAAGAAACGTAAAGGGAAGTAAAGGATATGTGGCAAGCTCTCATTTTGATATTTTAACTAAAATCTGCAACTAAATGATCCAGGAGTAAAGTCATAATTGTGTTATAATCATTTACTTATTGATTAAATGCTGTATTAATGGAATCTTTTAGTACATGGGAATTTTGCATTGAAGTCAATGGGTGGAATGTTATCGAACTCTGAACAAGGCTGTCGAGAGCAGGAAACCTGGGAGAATTACAAGTATGGTCAAATGAGACCTTTCTTGTCACTGGAGCAATTAGTTGCATTTTCCAACAGATTTGTGATATTGTGAGGAAAGTCTCACGAAGGGAGCAAATCAGATGAGATACATATTGTTGGAGATTATTGCTCCTATCATTCCCATTAACACTGAATCTCATTTCATCTCATTATGCA
Organism: Chiloscyllium plagiosum; assembly: GCF_037043375.1. NCBI lineage: Eukaryota > Metazoa > Chordata > Chondrichthyes > Orectolobiformes > Hemiscylliidae > Chiloscyllium > Chiloscyllium plagiosum. The sequence continues at coordinate 68,346,500 of NW_028270143.1, read as the reverse complement.
GCTTCCTATCAGATCAAGATAGAAATTCCATGCCAAGAAATCCTGACATGAAAGTCAGTGAGTTTTGAGAAGATTTGTAGCTCAGGTTGAGGTTTTAGAGATAGGTTTGCTCGCTGAGCTGAAAGGTTTATTTCCAGACTTTTCGTTACCTTACTAGGTAACGTCTCCAGTGTTTATAATTCTATTGATAAATAGAAAGCAGGAATTTTCAGCATTGCTTCGCATGAGGTCCACTGAAGATGTTACCTAGTAAGGTAACGAAACGTCTGGAAATGAACCTTTCAGCTCAGCGAGCAAACCTACGTCCAAAATGAAAGTCGGTGCAGGCACCTGGCACACTTGCTCACTACTTGTTCCTCCAGACTGCTGTCTTAAATACCAGCACCAAGGTTTCAGGGCATGCTCCAGGGCACCAGCTGTTTGCTCCCTACCTTCACTGTCGCTGGCATCTGAGACATGACAGCCTCTATGCGCCATCGTGGCACGTCTCTTACCCATTCTCAGGATGCTTCGCCACCGAAAAACTGCACCTTAGGGCACACTGGCAACTATCATTGAAATGTTGCAAAGGCAGGAACCCTGCTCGCTTGGTCTCTTCATGCTCACTCACCTAGTGCCCACTTGGATGCTTGCAGTTTCCTTGCCCTGCCTTGCTGTGCCTTGTGGTGCATTGGCACTGGAACCAGAACCAGTCTGCTTCTCATTCTTGACAGTAGTGATCAATACAGGGAATAGGCACAGGCTGTAAGGTAAAGAATTACCTCAATCTCACACTTGGAGCATGGCATGTGCTTCAACCAAATGGCCAGATCTCAAAATCCATAGAGAGTAGTCACAGTCCAGTCGGGGGCAGGGCAGGGGGGGTGGGTGGGGAGTGGGGGCAGCTGTCAGTCTGCCTGTTGCAGTGCAGTAATTCCTGGCCAGTCCGGGAGCTTTGGAACAATCAGCTGGTTGCTTGAAGTGGTTACACTCAAGGGTTCCATCTCACAGCAGTCAATGCAGTCAACTGTGCAAACAGTCAGGAACTGCAAGAAGAGCAGCCAGGGGACTGGTCAGACAAGTACCGGACTTTCGATCAAGATGATGGAGGGATGGTGAGGTCTATCAATTGAGCTTTGGAATGGGGTGTGTGGGATTGGAAGGAGTGCCATTATAGCGATACCAGACTGTAATGACAGGGCTCATGTAGTATAGTTGGAGTCACAGTTCGATTGGGTCTTGAGGTGTGGGAGCTCACAAGAGATTGGCTGTTCAGGGAGACAAAGATAGAACAGCCTCTTTGCAGGGGTGGGGGGTGGGGGTGCTGCTTGATTTTCCACTTGTGAGTCCTTCATTTATTGTTAATATGCATCACTTCTGATATGAGTCACTTCACAGATAAATAGGCTACTTTGAGGAATACTTCCAACTTTGTGGGATTGAATAAGGATTAGATCTGTCAGGTGAGGGTTAAAATTGACAACTGTATCTATTTTATGTAGGTCATACAAAGACAAAAGCTGCACGCTTTTACTCAATTATTAAAACATGTTCTGCATGAGTGCAGTATTCAGATGGTGTTGGAGGTTGTTTCAGTTGTATAGTAAAAAAACCACAGGGAGCTTCCTGTTTTGACACAAAGGTTCTACATGTGTATCTGCAGTAAACAAACTGGAACGAGAGTTATGTGATTTCCTAGTCCTTCTGTTTTAAAATTGAGCTTACTTGGAACAAATACTAAGAATGGGGATTTTACTGTGCAGTACCAATTAAGATGAATATCTGCAAAGCAAACATTCATCCATTATTGCCTTGATGAAATAGAATCAGCTCAATCAACAGATGAGGGAAAGATTGCTAAGACTTGATGACATCATGTTACATGGCCTCTGCTCTCTGAATTTTAGATTAATCTTTTCTTCTTTGTTTAGTCTTTAGTCTATTTTTTTTAGATTAGATTCCCTGTGGAAACAGGCCCTTCAGCCCAACAAGTCCACATCGACCCTCCGAAGATCAACCCACCCAGACCCATACCCTTACATTTACCCCGACTAATGCACCTAACACTGCGGGCAATTTAGCATGGCCAATTCACCTGACCTGCACATCTTTGGGATGTGGGAGGAATTGCACAAACTCCACACAGACAGATGCCCCAGGCGGGAATTGAACCCAGGTCCCTGGTGCTGTGAGGCAGCAATGCTAACCACTGAGCCACCGTGCCTCTATTTTTCCTTTGATCATTATTTCAAAAGTAAATCTTGCACTACATTGAAGTCTGTCATGCAATTCAAGTCTGTCATTGAATTTTGCAAGTATGTGAGAGCTAGATATTCTGAAAGCAGGAACATGGATATTTGACTTGTTCTTCACACATGCTTGTTCTTTACTCATATGTGAGGAATAAGAAATTGATCAGGGAGAAGGTAGGGCTGATCAGGGATAGCGGAGGGAACTTATGCGTGGAGTCTGAGCAGATAGGGGAAGCCCGAAATGAGTTTTTTGCTTCAGTTTTCACCAAAGAAAGGGAACTTGTTGTAAATGAAAACTTAGAGGAGCTGGGATACAGTCTTGACCAGATCAAGATTGATGAGGTTGATGTGCTAGAAAGTTTGGAAAACATTAAGATTGATAAGTCCCCAGGGCCAGAACAGATTTATCCTAGGCTGCTCCAGGAAGCGAGAAAGGAGGTTGCTAAGCCACTGGTGAGGAAATTTGCCTTCTCACTCTCCACGGGAGTCGTACTGGAGGATTGAAAGGAGGTAAATGCTGTTCCTCTTTTCAAGAAGGGGAATAGGGAAATCCCTGGCAACTACAGACCAGTCAATCTTACATCTGTGGTCAGCAAAGTTTTGGAAATAATTCTGAGGGATAGGATTTATGACTAATTGGCAAAGCATAGTGTGATTAAAGGCAGTCAGCATGGCTTTGTGAGGGGCAGGTCATGCCTCACAAATCTTATTGAGTTCTTTGAGGAGGTGTCAAGACAGGTCAACGATGGTCGAGCAGTGGATGTGATGTATATGGACTTCTACAAGGCATTTGATAAGGTTTCCCCATGGTAGGCTCATTCATAAAGTCAGCAAGTATGGGATATACAGGGAGATTTGGCTATCTGGATTCAGAATTGGCTGGCTGACAGAAGGCAGAGAGTGGTTGTAGATGGGAAGTATTCTGCCTGGAGGTCAGTGTTGAGCGGGGTCCTGCAGGACTCTGTTCTTGGGCCTCTGTTCTTTTTAGTTTTTATAAATGACTTCGATGAGGAGGTTATGGGGTGTGTTAGTAAATTTGCAGATGACACTAAGGTTGGAGGTGTCGTTGATAGTATAGAGGGCTACTGCAGGCTGCAGCGTGGCATAAGATGCAGAGCTGGGCTGAAAAATGGCAGATGAAGTTCAACCTGGATAAATGCGAAGCGATGCATTTTGGAAGGTCGAACTCGAATGATGAATATAGGATTAAAGACAGGATTCTTGGCAGTGTGGAGGAACAGAGGGATCTGGGTGTGCAAGAACGTAGATCCTTCAAAGTTGCCACCCAAGTGGATAGGGTTGTTAAGAAAACACATAGAGTTTTGGCTTTCGTTAACGGGGGTATCGAGTTTAAGGGCTGAGAGGTTTTGCTGCAGCTCTACAAGTCCCTGGTTAGACCACACTTGGAATATTGTGTCCTCTGGTCGCCCTATTATAGGAAAGATACAGAGGCTTTGGAGACAGTGCAAAGAAGGTTTACCAGGATGCTACCTGGACTGGAGGGCTTGTCTTATGAAGAAAGGTTGACTAGGCTCAGACTTTTCTCTCTGGAGAGAAGGAGGAAGAGAGGAGACCTGATCGAGGTGTACAAAATAATGAGTGGAATAGATAGAGACAATAGCTAGAGACTTTTCCCCAGGACAGGATTGACTGGTACGAGAAGTCATAGTTTGAAGATATTAGGAGGAAGGTATAAAGGAGACGTCAGAGGTAGGTTCTTTAAGGAGAGAGTTGTGAATGCATGGAATGCGTTGCCAGCTGTGGTAGTGGAAGCAGAGTCACTGGGGACATTTAAGCGACTGCTGGACATGCACATGGATAACAGTGAGTTGAGGGGTGCTTAGGTTAAGTTATTATATTTTACATTAGGATTAAACCTCAGCACAACATCGTGGGCCAAAGGGCCTGTTCTGTGCTGTACTTTTCTATGTTCTATGCAGCATGGAAACAGGCCCTTTTCCATGCTGACCACGGTGCCCACTCAGCTAGTTCCAGGCACGCAATCAGAAAATAAAACAAACATAAAAACCTATGTAATTTATATATTAAAACTGATTGTAGTTGAGTTCAACTATTTTGCAATGACTACAGCAATAGGTTTAGTTCTGATTTCCATTGCAGTTCCACAACTGCCAACAATACTGAAAACTATAACAATGGGCAATCAACAATTTTGGAACTGGGTCCAACAGGGTATAAATTGCTTTATTGTGAAAGGCATTGTTACTGAGACTGACAGAGACCTTAATGTCAAGTATCACACCTTCAAGATCCAAAGTTAATCTTCTGCCTAAGTCTGTTGACAAAATCATATTAGGCAGTGCTTAACATAATACTGTAATCCTTTCAGACTCTAATAGAATATCTTTACCCAAGCATTTTCCATCATAAACATTATACATTTATGAATACATAAGTAGGACCTGAGGGCAACTTCTTCATGCAGAGGGTAGTACATATATGGAATAGGCAGCCAAAGAAAGTGGTTGAGGCAGGTACAATAAAAACATTTGGATAGGTACATGGATGGGAAGGGTTTGGAGGAATATGGATCAAATGCGGACAATTGGAACTGGCTGAGTGGGCACCATGGTCAGCATGGATCAGTTTGGGCTGAAGGGCCTGTTTCCATGCTGTATTACTCCATGACTCTATATAACACCTCCCCATTTCCATCTAGTCTCTGCTTTTACAAATACAGGCAGTCTTGAAGTTTCTCTGTCCTCCCAGCATGCTTTCTCCTGGGACTTAGATGCTTCTGGACTGCTGAATGGGTTTTACTAGAATCAAATCTCATTTGACTGTAATAAATCTACCAAAGATTCATAAGTATTCCAACGACAATTCTGTCTCTTTTAAATTCTGACTTTAAGGCTCCACCAAAATCACATATTTTCATCAATCAAAAGAAACCATTAACAAAAATATCTATGGAATTCCCTGGATGCCGAACTTTTCCTTTAAATCATGCTCTTCCAAGATTCGTATTATATAATGGCTTTCAGAATGAAATAAAAATTATCTGTTGCTTCTTTTACCCCTTGGAATACTGTAACCTCATCAACTATAGTCCCACACAAGTATAAATGTTTACTGTCTGATTTAGCTTATGGGTGCAACTCCAACAAAACTTGGGAATCCTGACATTGTCCAGATCAAAGCAACCTGTTTGATTGGCACCATATCCACAAACATTCAGTCCCTCCACCACCAAGGTTCAGCAGCAGCATTGTGTACTATCTACAAGATGCACTGCAGAAATTCATCAAGGATCCTTAGACAGCACCTTCCAAACCCATAACCACTGCTAGCTGGCAGGAAAGGCAAGGGCAGCAGATACATGGGAATACCACTATCAGCAAGTTCTGCTCAAGTGACTCACCATCTTGGCTTGGAAAGATATCATTATTCTTTTAGTGTTGCTGGGTCAAATCCGTCCCTTGTGGCATCATGAGTGTATGGACACTAATTGAATCGCAGCAGTTCATGAACTGTTCGGCACCACTAGAAATTGTCAACAAGAGGAACTTTATCCTCACGACAGTAAACAATATATAACCTCCTTAGGTGTATTAATTGTGTAAATCTTAAATTATCACTATTTCTATCTCACTCATATTTAATAGTTTTGTCACTTTAAATATTTCTCACACAAAGTTGACATTTCACTGTCAGTTCGCCACCATTTTCTCCAGCGCAATGAAGGATAGGAAATAAATATTGATCAAGCCAGCAATGTCCACATTTCTTGAATGAAGTCACCTTGTTACAAATTTCATCTGAGCTGTTAACAATAGGATAAAGCTCATATGTGATCTGAAGAAACGTACTTCTAAGATATTGTGACAAGAACCTGATTCTTAAAAGTGCCATTATTACCTATTACTTGAAGAAACAACAGGACCCATTTTTGCTCCCTGCAGGGCAAATAGGAATTATCATGTTTGATATAATAGCAGTCTTGTACTCATTCTGGGTTGGTACAGTGGTTCAGTAGTTAGTACTGCTGTTTCACAGTGCCAGGGACCTGGATTCAATTCCAGCCTATGTGCTGGAGAATTTCACATTGTTCTGTGTTGACGTGGGTTTCCTCCGGATGCTCCGGATTCCTCCCAAAGATGTGCAGGTTAGGTGGATTGGCCATGTTAAATTGCCTATAGTGTCCAGGGATGTGCAGGGTAGGTGGATTAGCCATGGGAAATGCAGGGTTACAGGGATGAGGTGGGTTTGGGTGGAATGCTCTTTGGAAAGTTGGTATGAACTTGATGGGCCAAATGGCCTGCTTCCACTCTGTAGGGATCTTATATCTCTGGAGAGGAGATCTCAGAGAGAAATATGACAGTATCAGTATTTGATAAAAACACAGAATTAGCAGCTTTGAGATGCTGATAGATTATGACTGCCATAAATTCAAATTCCTATTCAGTTAATCCAACATTATATTTAATTTCTTTGGTATTTAGACGTTTTCAAACCTGTAAAACAACGTACTAGAAAGAAATTGGCATGAATCTAATTATTAAGCAGCAACAATTTATTTTGTGGAAATTGAATCCTGAAATACAGTTGACAGATAGAGAAGAGCACATAATGTTAAATTGATACATTTTTAATAATTTAGAATCATTCACTCTGATTCAAATTCCCCAAAGTGCTACAAGTTCTGTTTTACAGCAGATTATCATTTAAACTGAGGGGCCAGCTCACAAGGGGTAAGTGAAATGTCAACTTTGTGTGAGAAATATTTAAAGTGACAAAACTATTAAATATGAGTGAGATCGAAATAGTGATAATTTAAGACTTACACAATTAATACGTTTAAGGAGGTTAAATATTGTTTACTGTTGTGAGGATAAAGTTCCTCTTGTTGACAATTTCTAGTAAAAGAATCAGTTTGAAAATAAAATCGAAATTCTATTTGATCCTTATGTTGAATTTTTAACAAGGTTATTCAATAGGAAGAATTTTATGCCCAGGTTTTCAGGGCTCAAGTGCCCTGAGGATAGTTGGTCTACAGCTGAGTGTGACAGAGAGACAGAATCTACCCCCAAGACCTTTATCTGTGTCACTTCTAGCTAATCACAAACAGCTCAAAAAAAAGCAGCCCAGTGCTAACTCTCAGTTCAGTTTTCCCTCTGTCACTGAGAAGATCTCTACTCTGCTCCATATTTGTACTCCTCATGGTAACATAGTTCAGAATAGCAGCTCAGCTGAGTGCGAGATTGAATTCGTCATCCAACACTCACTGAAACCATTGTATAGCAATTTTTAAAAAAGGCAATAGGCAACCTGTAGGAAAGGTAATGAAAAGTACAGGATAAAGTAAACCAACTTTTCAGCATGAAATTATATTGTCATCAATGGCCAAAATTAACGTGATTATCATTAACAGCTTGCTTTTTATTTATTTCTTTAGGGAGTTGAGGTGAAAACAGATTATGTTCCTTTGCTGAATTCTCTAGCTGCATATGGCTGGCAGTTAACCTGTGTGCTTCCTACTCCTATAATGAAAAGAGACAGGTAGGACATTTCATGGCATCTCAAGAGAAATTTCACCTTGGATGGGTATGCAAGGGCTATGAAAGGGCTATAAAAATCCATTTTTCTTGATATTTACTTGGATAGCTGCTTGATAACTTTTGTTTGGCTATTTTGCTTGAGTGATTTCACTACTACTTTCACTATTTTAATATTCAATTTGATGGTAATCAAATGGAAAAATGGTCCAGTACAAAATCCCATCTGTGAAGCATGATCAAAATGTGCATCTTTCATCAATTGCCACAAACATTCTAGTCTCGTCCAGAAAGTGATGACAATTACCAGTTGTTGCTCTTTCTGCTTTTTTTTGGAGTGAAAGAAGCAATGCCAGTAAGATTCATGTCAGTCTGACGTCATTTACATTTGCACTAACCATAACTATCTAGCTATTTTTGCAGATTGGCCACACCTCCCAAGTTTCTCTTAAGAGTACTGTCCGTACTTCCAGGGAGGTAAATTGTCCCTGCTGCAAGCTTTCTTTTGTTTATGGATTTGGAACATTTAAGACTGGATTGAATGTAATGAGAATCCCTCCTGTTCCACTGTGACGATGTCTTGAGGCCTCGGTGGGGAGTAAAGTAAGATCTTGTAGGAGAAAGACCTAAGTACACGTTTTCCTGTAGGTTTTTAAAGTTATAAAGTAACACATAAAGTCTATTCTTATAAATTGTACATACAGAACAACTTTGATTATCTGAACGAGACAGGCGGGGAGTATTTTGTTCGGACAACTGAGAGTTTGGATAACAGATTGTTCAAATAATGGGTAGTGCTTTTACAGGACCTTGAGATCTTGTTCGGATAATCTGAAATTAGGATAATTGATGTTCAGGTAATCGAGGTTGTTCTAGAGTTTTGGAGATGCAGTAAACTGCATTTTGTTTACTCAACAAGACCCAGCTCATTAGACTCTTGTACACACTAGATCATGTAAAATACTAACGAACTTAGATATTTAGGAAACAGTATGCTCAGCATGATTTCAACCCTGAAGGTGTCACAGTCAGTTAAGGTCACTAGGTCCCAAATCCTTTACCTTTATCTCTTTTGTGGAGCCTAAAGGCTGCACCACAATTTTCAGATATGGCCTTGAACACCATGCTATGGGTTGTATAGATCGGCAAGGAGATTTTTTTTTCCTCTCTGAACAGATAGAGAAGGAATCCCAGAGAATAAATAGAAATAATTGGAAGTGTGAGAGAAAATCGGTAACAAGAGTATGATTCCTCACTCCTGCAAGAAGTTTAGTGATCTCAATAGGGCAATAAAAGATAACTGGTGTACCACATTCCACATTGCAATCTAAATTCCCTCACGCTTTCACCAGTCTTGGTGACTATTTTGCTATATTCTCATCTGCCTCTATTGTTTATTGCTGAAAACAATTTGTGTGATGTTTTTCAATTAAGGGGTGATTTACGTAGTAATCCTTCCAATAGAGTGTATTACAATGAAGGAAATACAGCAGGTATCTGTAGAAGTTGTAGTGTTTAGGCACTGTGGGACATTCACTCCGTCTGTCTCCTGATACCACTAGCATTGTGGTCATTGATCTCACATGGTGAGATTTAATTCAGAAAAAAATACTTCTACATAGTGGTCACAAAAGCAGAAGAATCTTACAGATGGCCAGAGTTGTAGCTCTTTAGGCCAAAATAAATTAATCAAGTGAAGTGTATCCAACTGGGGAATAAGATGCCTGCACTGGATCCTTTCCATTCATTGCTATTTTGGCTCAAGGTTATGCTACCTAGGCCGATTGTTACTTTCTGCCAGGCCATTCTGGGGAATAGAGGTAGAAAGGAATTTACAAATATGAGGAAAATCTCCACCTGCAACAGGTTTATAAAGAATTTGTACAGTACAGGATCAGAGGTTATGTATACTTGTAACTGATGACAAATGGCTTCCAAATACATTTAATCTGTGGTTGATAGGTTTGGTTAGACGATATGAAAAGAGAATAAACAAAAAAGACTCATGTCTAATCTTCTGTGTTTTTCAGTGAAGGGGATCTTGCTACAAAACAGATTGTTTTCCTCCAGAGACCCTCACTACCCCACAAAGAAAAGAAAAAGGAATCAAAGGTAAATGGCCTTACATTCCTCTCTTTGTTTTCCTTGGCATCAAGTGTAACTTCACAAAGGATTTTCACAGCTGTATCATTCTATGTTAAACTATTTTAAAATATTAGCCTCAACCTATTTGTCCAGCATAGTTTTTCAATCAAGTTCCACACTCCCACATTGTTGAAGTGAGTCCGCATGAGAACGATCAAATTCTAATTGACTTGCATTTAAAGGGCCACTGTTTTCTCTACCCAGAGGGTGAACTGCAGCAGTATGTAGTCAATGGGATAACTTTATACAAAAGCAGTGACATGTTTCTCTGAATCCTCCCCTGAAAGGGCTGAAATTGTAGATGCCCATCAAACATATACTTACTTTGAGTGCACTGCTCCCAACTTTTGCTTTTCATTGTCCCCTCTCTCCTTTATTGTCATCAATCACTTTTCCCTCTCGTTACTGCCATCTATTCTCTTTTCTCAGTATATCTATCAATGATCATATTTCTCTTGAGTATCATCTTAGGGAAAATGGAACATAATGAAGCAGATAAGGAAGGGGTAAAAGTTGGGTTGTGAGCATCAATTTGTGGTGGATGGCTTAGCTGAAGAATTTGCTCCTTAAAGTGAAAAAGCTGATCAGAGTGTTACTCAACGTTATCCATTTTATACTCCCCTGATCCCTTTATTTGCTGCATGATGCGATATACTCTTAAATACTTTTGCAGATTTTAAAATTTTGTTGATTGTTATCATGTTTTTGATCAAGTGCAGGAAATATTTCTTGAGGTTACTATTTATAAGTGTGCTTTCTAAAAAAACTTTAGTTCTGATTTTGCTTTCGGTAATGAACAGTGGAGATTCTGTTCATAATTTATATCTCTCCCTGGAACTTTTAGATATATCTTTCATACACCTGACCTGCATTCTTCTGCTCTAAGATGGCAGGCAAATGATTCTAAGATGAGAGTCAATTTTATGGCAAAGTCAGTTTTAAAGGGATAGAATGTACGACAGATTTGAACTCCTTCCACCTGCACAAGGACTTGTGTTTGATATAAATATTATGGTGCCATAGAAGCCCAGCTATCCTCCATCCTACGTCAGTACAGCATTAAAGGAAACAGAGCTTTAAACAAATGTCCTGTAGGAAAACAAAATCAGAGAAAACTGACTGGAATATCTGAAAAGTACCACTTGAACTTAATTGAACAAATGGTGTTAAGCATTCTGTGTTTCTTCTGCTCAAGCTGTTATTAGTTATAGTATTGTCAAAAGTAAATTGAGCATGCAGTTAAGCATGTGGTGGACTGTTCAGAAATATTTAAATTGGATCTGTTTGAAATGCTTGTGTTCGCTGACTTTAGAAAGTTACACATTCTTTAATAATGACCATGCAAAAAAAATGCTACCTTGCTCTCTTGTGGTCACACACTATTTAGGGTTGCTTCATAGCTGGCTTCATAGGGAATGCGTAACTGCCGGTATCCCAAACGAAATAGGCAGGGAGTGCAGGACTTCCCAGAGGTTCCTGCTCAAAAACCAGTTTTCAGTTTATGATATTGATAAGGGTGATAGCTCCTTGGAGAGTACACCAATTCCCTGCCCATGACACCATGGCTGACCCAGCTGTACAGGAGGGGAGAAGGAAGAGTGCAAAGGTGGTACTGATAAGACTGGTAGGAGATTAAGTTAGGGGAACAGCAGACATTTCTGAGACCATCAACGTGACTCCAGGTTAGTCTGGGGCCTCCCTGGTTCATGGGTCAAGGATGTCACTGAGTAACTGAAGGACTTTCCTCCGGGGGAGTGAACAGTCAGAGGTTGTTGTCCACTTTGACCCTAATAACATAGGAGGGGGATAGCATCTTGCACTTTGAATTTAGGGAACTAGGTAGAAAATTCGCAAGGCAGACCTCTAAAGTAGTATACTCCGCTTTACTCCGAGTGCACCACATGCAAGTGGATAGGATCGGTGAATGTGTGGTTGCAGAGATGGTGCAGGAGGGAAGGCTTTAGATCCCTAGGACATCTTTCCTTTAATGTGATGCCCTTAGTTGTACACACTGCTCCAGCTGAGGTCTTATATCAGCTCATAATCACCTCCCTGTTTTTTTTTTTAGATTAGATTACTTACAGTGTGGAAACAGGCCCTTCGGCCCAACCAGTCCACACCGACCCGCCGAAGCGCACCCACCCATACCCCTACCCCTACCCCTACCCCTACATTTACCCCTGCATCTAACACTACGGGCAATTTAGCATGGCCAATTCACCTAACCTGCACATTTTTTTTGGATTGTGGGAGGAAACCGGAGCACCCGGAGGAAACCCACGCAGACACGGGGAGAATGTGCAAACTCCACACAGTCAGTCGCCTGAGGCGGGAACTGAACCCGGGTCTCTGGCGCTGTGAGGCAGCAGTGCTAACCACTGTGCCACCGTGCCGCCCACGGTTCTTGTACTCCATAGCCAAATTAGTAAAGCCAAAGACACTGTCTCCTTTATTGTCTGCTTTCTCCACTTATCCTGCCACTTTCAATGATTTGTACACATATACACCCAGATCCCTCTGCTCCTGTACCCCCTTTGGAATTGTAGCTCCTATATTATGATGCTTTTCAATGTTCTCCTTACCAAAGAGCATCACCTCACATTCCTCTGCATTGAACCTCAGCTGGCACCTATCTGCCTACTCCACCAACTTGTCAATGTCCTTTTGAAGTTCCACACTGTCATCCTTACAGTTTACAATTCTTCCAAGTCTTTTGTCATCTGTAAACTTTGAAATTGTACCCTACACACTGAGATCCAAGTCAATAATGTATAAGGTCGAGGGGAGATCTGATAGAAGTTTTCAAAATCATATGGTGTCTGGAAAGAGTGGACAGGGAGAAATTGTTGCCACCCTCAAAAAGGTCAAAAACGAGAGTTTTTCAAGTGTTTAGCAGAAGAAGCAAACATGTGGTGAGAAAAAAGCTTATTCAGACAGTAAGAGATCCAGGTTTGGAATGTGAAAGTGGAGGCAGGTTCAATTGAGGCATTCAGTGGGGCAAGTGATGATTATTTAAATAGATAGAATGTGTGGGTAATGGGGGAAAAAGCATAAGAAAGTGTTCAGAGAACTAATGCAGACATGAGAGGCTTCCTTCTCAACCGTAATAATTTCAGTAATTGTGTGAAATGTAGCTTGGAAACTAAACTGCAGACAACGCTGACATTAACTGAACACTGTTTTCTCCCTTGCCTCCAGAAAAAATCAATACAAGATGACAAATCAAGCAAGCAAGAAAAAAATTGCCTGAAAGATAAAAATGTCAAAGTTACTGTACAAGTAAAGAACTCTACAGGAGGTTCTAATGAAAATGAAAAACAAGAACAAAGTGTTGCAAAGAATGGTGACAAAGAAAGTGCTGAAAATGGAAAATCCTTAAAAACAGACGGGAACGAAAAGGAATGTACCCCTGAAGCCAAAGCAGTCCGAGAGTCTGCTTGTGTGACAAATACTGAAAGTGAGAAATGTATAGCAATGGGTGACGATATTGGTATATCAGAAAATATAGTCAAGGAGGCCAGTGACAACAATAATATTGTTGATAAGAAAGATGAACAGGAAGCATGTGAGGATAAATGTCAAGATGGTAAAATTAATGCAAGTGAGGGAGAGGCCAACAAAGCAAAAATAATTGCTCAAGTTAACTGTGAATGTGTTGACACCAGTCAGCAGGTTAGCAACATGCCAGCTTCTGAGATGGCAACCAAGACCCCAGAGGAAACAGGTATCTCCAACACAGAAATAACTAAGAAGGTCACTGAGGAACATGAGGACAACACTCCGGTACAAGTTGATGATGGTACAGTCACTGAATAAAGCAAAATTCAAGTTTGATAAATCTAGACAAAAGTCAAAAGGAAATGGTTCTGTGTTTTTCCCTATGGAGTATTCTTGCTAGCCAGATCTTAATATACTTTTTAATGTCAATATTGTGCCACACATCGTGCATGATGTCTCTCGCTCTCTCTCTCTGTCAGACATTTACATTTTGTAATTGAAGCAAAAGATATTGTAAGCTGACATGTTGCTTTTTTTAGTGATTCTGCAAATCATGGGCATGACTTACTAAAATTACTAATATGTTGAAATGTGCTGGAGATAAAATACCTTTTGTGTTGTTTCAAGTGAGGTAGTAACCTTGGCGGAGTTAATGCAATATCAAATACATTTTTATACAAAAATAAATTACTTTTGTTTAATTTTTTTTTACAAGATATTGAATTCCACTGTCATTTCATGTTGTTCTTCTAAATAAAGAATTTTCTTCGATAGGAATGTAATTTCAATGTTTGTATTTCAGGATGAATATAGTTTCAGTCTGTGCTGAGTTAAATAAACCAGCGTTAGGATCGGAGAAGATGCTGTAAAACCTCAGAACGCTCTGCTGGACTGTCATCAGGGCCCCTTAGCAGCAGTGGTATTTGGGTATTGTGGTCACCTCAAACTCTTTATTACTGAATAGATTGGTGCTCTCACTGGCTAGCCTCACAATGGAAGACAAACCTCAATAGCAAAGTACTGATAATCTATGCTGCCTGTGAAATTTTTATTTTATTCATTCACATGATGTGGGCATCACTGGCCAGACCAATATTAATTGCCTTTCTCTAATTGCCCAGAGGGCAGATAAGAGTCAACCCTTATTGTCATGGGTCTGGAGTCACATAAAGGCCAGAGCAGGTAAGGACAAAAGATTTATTTCACCAAATTCATTAGGGACACTTAAGCAACTGCTGGACATGCACGTGGACAGCAGTGAACTGAAGGGTGCATAGGTTAGGTTATTTTATTTTACATTAGGATTAATCTTTGGCACACCACTGTGGGCTGAAGGGCCTGTTCTGTGCTGTACTTTGCTATGTTCTATGTTCTAAATGGCATTAGTGAACCAGATGAGTTTTTATGACAATCAGCAGTGGTTACATGGTTGCCATTTGGCTCATTTTTCCACTCCAGACATTTTTTTCATTGAACTCAAATTTCCCATCTGCCCTTTGAACCCATGCCTCTAGAGCATTAACCTGAGCTTCTAGATTATGAGTATGGCTTTGTCACTGTCTCCCTGATTTCTGCTTTCAAAAACTATCTTCAATGGAAAGTAGTAGACACTTAAATTTTTTATAGTTTTCATACATTTGACTAGAGTACCTTCTTTCTAATCCTCCCACTTAGTTCATTGTTATTTCTCAAAATGCCTTCATAAACAGCAATCCTGCAAAGGATGATTTAATGTTCAACTAGCTGCTGTGCTGATCTCTTCTCAAATATGTTATCTTTTCAAATTATGTGTAATTTTCTTGGTAATCATTCTGTGATAATTATTTCCAAATAAGCTGTCGATCAGTAATCCTTTTGTCTCAATGAAAGTTGTTTGCAATGCCTCTGATAACAGTGACACTTAGCATTTTCATGAGCATTTTGCAGGCTTCTTTTTAAAGATGGAATTTTATTCAAGAAACATTTTTGTAGCCTGAAGGCTGTGTGACTGTTCATGAAAAATTCATATATAGTCAAAATAATCAGGTTAAATACATACAAGCATGTGACTATCATGTAGGAACAAAGATTTAGCAGGTAACGGAAGTGGTGATCAGGATATTAAAAGAAGGAAAATATTGAATATAAATAAATGAAATACTGAATAAATCACCATTCCTATATAGATAATATATCCACCATTTATGTATTCTATTGAGGACCAGAACCATGTATAAGGAATAAGGCTACTTCAATACTATCCTATCCTACTATTTAGGGGAATGAATGGTGATGATAAATGGTGATTGTAACAAGGTCAACCAGTTGGATCTCATAGGATATGAGTTTCCTGATTGGGGTTGTTAAACTGGTCCAATCAGGGAGCCCTGGCTGACAGGTGCAAACAGGCATGTCGAGGGTTCTGTTCACTCCAGGGGTTGGCTCTGAGCTAGCTGGGTCAGTGTCTTGTACTGTGCACGCATAATTGAAGGCTGACTTGGTGACAGGATACCAGCCTTCATGGAGTTATTTCAGTAATCAATTCTGAAATTGTGGATTACATAAGGGATTTTCTGAACTTGGAAAAAATATTAATTCTTCCTGTTTATCATGGTTTGGGTCTTGTGTTGCTGTTGTACAGCTGGTGCAGAGGGCTTCTGATCAGTATTAGTGTGTGCTTCGGTATTCTTTCAACTTCGTGGTTTGTATATGTGTGTGACCTGGATGCCACATAGGCACGAATAGATTTGTTGAAGGAATAAATGTAGCGAATATAGATTCACAACTGATCACCAACAGGAAGTCTAAAAAGGATGTGCGATCTGAGAATGAATATTCATTATTAATTACTGTAAGTAAAGTACTGTGGATGCTGAAAATATGAAATAAAAACAGAATGTGCTAGAAAATTCAGCTAGCCTGGCAGCGTTTGTGGAGAGAGAAACAGAGTTAACTTTTCAATAAGATAAGACACTTCTTTGGACTAGCTGACCTTCCAAGTTTAACTCTCAAGAACTCTTGAAAGGCTTTCCATGGTTGATTGCAGGAGGTTTTGTAATCAATAAAATGTTGGCAATTAGGAAAATTCCAAAGATATTAAATCACCAGTAATATCTGCGAAGTTCTTTATTAATGACATTAATAATTGTGTCTTGGAGTAATCCAACTCAGAGTAGCAATGATCTGGGAAGACCAGGAAGATAATATCATCAGTTTAATGTGCTGATATCATGATAATGGATTATCCTTCTTCAACTGAATTAACTAGTCATGATACCAGGGGTAAGGAGATGGTGATGTCACTGGATGGTTAATACTCGAGTCACGTTCAAATCACACCACAGAAGCTGATGGACTTTAAATTCAAATGATAAACATTTTTTTCAAGAAGGAGATTGTAAGAGCAACCTTCATGGAAGCAGAGGAGTTTGTTCAAGCAAATCCAGCAGTTTATTACAAGCAGTTACCAGTAAATGCAGGGAGGGAGAGGACATTCAGGAATGCCGGACACACTCTCATTCATGAACACACATTACAGCTTTTTACACACAGAAATAAATAATTTCTCATAGAATCTCATAGAATCCCTACAGTGTGGAAACAGGCGTTTTGATCCAACAAGTCCACACTGACCCTCTGAACAGAATCCCACCCAGACCCATCCCCCTACCATATCCCAATGACCCTGCATCTCCCGTGGATAATGCACTTAACCTACACATCCCTGGACACAATGGACAATTTAGCAGCTTTGTCCAGGAATCATCAACAGTTTGTCTTCACCCCCCTGTCCAGTGTGGTTATTCCCTTGGGCACATCATGTGCTACTTAATCAGAGTTTGATAATTTAATCAGTGTTTGGTAATTTAATCAGCTATCTACTTTGTCTGCTCTTCCTGTCTTATCGTCCTGTCTAACCTCGTAAACCAGCTATCTAACAGTCAGGTTTCATGGTCCTGTGGTCTAACTGAAATGTCACAGAAGTGTCGGTCATTTCAACATAGTCAATATACCTCATTGCTCTACCTGAATAAACCTTGCTTAAGCATTATCAGTCAACTATTTAATGTCTGTTCTACTAGTGTGTGTATGGGAGATTCTTCCCTTTCAGAAATAGATATATTTCTGAAGGGAGAGAAAGCAGGAACTGGATACTAAATGGGATGATTAGTCATAATCATACTGAACGACAAAGCAGTATCTAAATGCCTATTTCTGCTTCTGTTTTCAACATTTATATGAAAGAAGAGAGTGGGAACTATGACACATATACATGATAACTTGAAGCAAAATTCATCATTCTTAAAGTAAAATCCAAAATTTTCAAGACCTGGAGCATCTCTGTTCCATTTAAAGTTGTGCACATCAGTATCTAAATAATGAGGGAAAGGCTTGTGGAAGAAATGTGTACAATTCTGAATTTGCTATCTACACTCCAGATTTCACGGCAGTGCTCTGAAATATTGTTTAGTTTTGAAGAGAAAACATACTGGGAGGAGATGAGGAGACAGATTCTACTTCACATCATTGCCCTTTGTACCAGATTTTGTCTTACCCTTCAATTCTGTTGAAAATAACCCGTGTCTGCATTCTTGACTCAAAAGAAAATTTGTGAGACCTCTTCAAGACCAGCTCGATGACCTGTCTGAAATGGGGTGGAGGAGTCAATCTCACATATTTATTTCCTTCCATTTCTACCCTCAAATAATTATTTCCTTCATAAATATTGTGGTAGAAACTATAACAGGCTCTGCTGAGGTAAGCACTCTTTGGGAGATGATTAAAGGCTTTTTGCCTTTATTACATTCTTCAAAGTACTTTGGAGATTGGATCACACCAACTGCCGCTTCTTTTCCTCAGCTATACTCATCATTTAGGCTTCAACTGAAATATTTTGGTTTTAGTGTTTATGCAAGAACTTACAGTCATCATTAATATTCATTAAAATTCAGCCTTCCATCTAACCAAATTCACCAAACAAGCTTGATGTGAGAAAAGCCCAAGTAAGAAATCAGAGAAAGTACCTGGCAGAATCAGCTCATCACTAGCTCTGAACAACTTCTGTGTTGGAGACCGAGCCCCGATATAACTGGGCATGTTCCAAGAGAACTGGCCACATTCACAGACATTGACATTACACATGCCTTTCCCTCTTTATTTAGGTACTGATATGCTCAATTTTAAATGGGACAGAGACACTCCAGGTCCTGAAAATTTTAGGTTTTATGAATGATGAATTTTGCTTAAAGTTACATGTTTATATGTCTTATTTATATGCCAGCCTCCAAGATCCCTCATGGCACATCTGTGATCAGGACATTTCTGCACTAGCAACTGAAATGCTGCAGCAAGTATACTGTCCATTAAGTACATACCCAGCTCATCACCAGGCCACATCTCCAGCCTCTTTATTTGTTTTTGTAGCATTCACTCTGAGCCTACTTTGATGCTTTCAGCAGCTCTTTCTTGGCATCTTGTTTCATGCAGATACAAAGGCAGGAAGTCTGCTATAGTTGTCAGCAGGTCATGCCATAGTTGTCAGCAGGCCTAAGTCAAAACAAGGGGGATAGCTTTCACTCAGGGTCCTGGCACAACAAGTCAAGAACAATCTCCAATACCTGTTCTGGGCCTGCTCTGGGCAGTTAGAATCAGGATCTTCTCATGACAGCTGAGGATCCAACTGACAGACAGCCCACCACCTGCTATGACTCTATCTGGAAGGAGAGAGAGGCCGGTTATATGGGAGATCACAGCAATTACTATTGGTCTGGGTGGGAAGTTGTCCTGAGTGAGTGATTAGGCAGC
This sequence comes from Chiloscyllium plagiosum, assembly GCF_037043375.1. Lineage (NCBI taxonomy): Eukaryota > Metazoa > Chordata > Chondrichthyes > Orectolobiformes > Hemiscylliidae > Chiloscyllium > Chiloscyllium plagiosum. Next base: position 68,327,326 of record NW_028270143.1, on the reverse strand, counting down.
ACAGATGGTATGCAGAGTGAGTGGTGAGTGAGTTTTAGACATGCCTGCCGTTAGGAAAGTATTTTCACAATCTACCCTGTCTGTGCATCTCATAATTTTGTACTGCTCAACCAGATTCCACCACCCTCCCCCCCCCTCCCCCCCTCCAGGCCTCCCCTGCTACAACGAAAACAAACCCTACCCAGTCTAATCTCATAACTGAGACATAAGGCAACTCTGTACTGTCTCCCCTGCAATCACGCCCTTAAGAAGTGTTGCGACCAGAACTGCATACAGTATTCCATCTCTGGCTTAAGCAATGTTTTATAAAGTTGCAACAAGACTTTCTTCTTTCTATATTCTACGCCCTGGCTAATCAAGGCAAGCATCCTGAATGCCTCCTTCACCACTCTGTTTACTGTGCTGATACCTACAGGGATCTATGGACTTGTACACTCTTTGATCCTCAGTACTCCCTCGGGACCTACCATTCATTGTGTATATCCTTCCCTTATTAGACCTCCCAAAATTCATCAGTTCGCACTTATTGGGATTAAATTCCATATGCCATTGCACTGCCCAGTTTACCATCTGATCAACATCTTTATTGACAAACACTTTCTTAAAATCCATATAGATGCAACTCTTTAATTTGCCTCATTCGTCTTCTCTGTTGGATCATCAAAATAAAAATGAATAATAGCTCAAACTCTTCAAGTGCTTGTTGATTTTTTTCCCTGATCATTGTTTCGAACACTTCACACAACACTGGTGTTAAAATAACTTTCCTGTGGTTACCAGGACTATCCTCACATAACAATTTCCCACACATATTTGACACTTTCCAATCCTCTGGCATCTTCTCATTTCTAAGGAAGATTGGACTTGTGAGGGAATGTGCAGTAAAATGTTAATACCAACAATATTGATGATGAAACTATTGGTTTCACCAAAGCTCTGTGGAACGGAAGTTCACCACTCTTTACATAGAACACAGAAAAGTAAGAAAAGAATAGGGCCATTGGTCCACAATGTTGTGCTTTGGATTAATATTAATGTAAAATAAAATAACCTAACCTATGCACCCCTCAATTCACTGCTGTCCATGTACATGTCCAGCAGTTGCTTAAGTATCCCTAATGACTCTGCTTCCACCACTGTTGGCAACAGATTCCATGCATTCACAACTCTCTGCACAAGGAACCTTCCTCTGACATCTCCTCCAAACTGTTCTCCTAATATCTTAAAACTATGACCCCTCATGCTAGTCAATCCTGCCCTGGGGAAAAGTCTCTGGCTATTGACTCTATTGATGCCTCTCGTTACCTTGTATACCTCGATCAGGTCACCTCGCTTCACCTTCTCTCCAGAGAGAAAAATCCGAGCTTAGTCAACCTTTCTTCATAATGCAAGCCCTTCAGTCCAGGCAGCATCCTGGTAAATCTTCTTTGCACCCTCTCTAAAGTCTCTGTATCTTTCATATAGTACGGCAACCAGAACTGGACACAATATTCCAAGTGTGGTCTTACCAGGGACTTGTAGAGCTGTAGCAAAAACTCGATCCCTATGTTAATGAAAGTCAAAACACCATATGCTTTCTTAACAACCCTATCCACTTGGGTGGCAACTTTGAGGGATCTATGTACTTGAACACCAAGATCCCTCTGTTCCTCCACACTGCCAAGAATCCTGTCTTTAATCCTATATCTAGCATTCAGGTTCGACCTTCTAAAATGCATCACTTCACATTTATTCAGGTTGATCTCCATCTGCCATTTCTCAGCCCAGCTCTGCATCCCATCTATGTCACGCTGCAGCCTGCAGTAGCCCTCAATAGTATCAACAGCACCTCAAATCTTTGTGTCATCTGCAAATTTACTAACACACCCCATAACCTCCTCATCCAAGTCATTTATAAAAACTACAAAGAGCAGAAGCCCAAGAACAGAGTCCTGCAGGACACCATTCAACACTGACCTCCAGGCAGAATACTTTCCATCTACAACCACTCTCTGCCTTCTGTCAGCCAACTAATTCTGAATCCAGATAGCCAAATCTACCTGTATCCCATATCTCCTGACATTATGAATGAGCCTACCATGGGGAACCTCACCAAATGCCCTGCTGAAGTCCATGTACACCACATCCACTGCTCGACCTTCGTCAACCTGTCTTGTCACCTCCTCAAAGAACGCAATAAGATTAGTTAGGCATGACCTGCCTCTCACAAAGCCATGCTGACTGCTTTCAATCATGCTATGCCTTTCCAAATAGTCATAAATCCTATCCCTCAGAATTCTTTCCAAAATCTCGCTGACCACAGACGTAAGACTGACTGGTCTGTAATTGCCAGGGATTTCCCTATTCTCCTTCTTGGAAAGAGGAACAACATTCACTTCCTTCCAATCCTCCGATACGACTCCCGTGGAGAATGAGGAAGCAAAATCTTCGCCAGCGGCTTAGCAACCTCCTTTTTCACTTCCCGGAGCAGCTCTGGTCTGGCCCTGGGGGCTTATCAATCTTAATGTTTGCCAAAATTTCTAGCACATCATCTTCATCAATCTTGATCTGTTCAAGCCCATATCCCAGCTCCTCAAAGTTCTCATTCACAATAAGTTCCCTTTCCTTGGTGAAAACCGAAGCAAAAAACTCATTTAGGGCTTCCCCTATCTGCTCAGACTCCATGCACAAGTTCCCTCCGCTATCCCTGATTGGCCCTACCTTCTCCCTGATTCTCTTATTCCTCATGTATGAGTAAAATGCCTTTTTGTTCTCCCTAATTCTTCTAGCCAAGCCTTTCTCGTGCCCCCTCCTGGCTGTCCTCAGTCCATTTCTGAGCTCCTTTCTAGCAAGCCTGAAATCCTCTAAAGCTGTGCTCGATCTTTGCTTTCCCCATCTTATGTAAACTGCCTTCTTCCTTTTGACAAGAAGCTCCTCTGTTCTTGTCATCCAAGGCTCCTTAATCTTACCCCTTCTTACCTGTCTCAGAGGAACAAATTTGTGCATCACTCATAACAACTGCTCCTTCAACAGTCTCCACATATCTGCTATGCCCTTTCTGTGGAATAATTGCTCCCATTCTGTACTTCCCAACTCCTGCTTGATAGTGTCATAGTTTCCTTTTCCCTAATTAAATGGAAATTTCCCTCTCTAAGGCTATGGTAAATGTGAAGCAGTTGTGGTCACTGTCAGCAAAGTGCTTTCCCACTGCGAGATCTGACACCTGTCCTGGCTCATTGCCAAGCACCAAATCCAAAATGGCCTCGCCCCTCAACGGCCCGTCTATATACTGTTCCTAACTTCCACCCATATTGACTCAGTAGACAAACCTTCCTCAACAATTTTCGTTTCTGTAGCTGTGATGCACTCTCTGATTAGCAATGCTACACTCCCTCCTCTTTTTCCACCCTCCCTGTTCTTTTTAAATGTTCTAAACCCTGGAACATCTAGCAACCATTTCTGCCCCTGTGAAACCCATGTCTCCATTATGGCCACAACATTATAGCCCCAAGTATTGATCCATGCTCTAAGTTCATCACTCTTATTTCTGACACTCCTTGCATTAAAGCAGACACACTTTAACCAATCCCTTTGTTTCACCACGTGAGAAACCTTCCTGATAGATTCACTACATCCTGTCACTGCCCCAACTACAACTACTCCCCTCTCAGATATGTAGCCCTGATTCCTACCCCACCCCCCCCTGCCAAATTAGTTAAAACCCTCCCGAACCATACGAGCAAATCTCCCACCCTGAACATTTGTGCCCCTCTAGTTCTTCATGTACATGTCCCACCTTCCCCAGAAGGTATCTAAATGGTCGAGGTATCAGAAGTCCTCCCTCCTGCACCAGCCTCGCAGCCACGTGTTAAGCTGCATTCACTGACTGTTCCTCACCTCACTATCTCGTGGCACTGGTAGCAAACCTGAGATCGCTACTCTACTCGTCCTGCTCTTCAGCTTCCAACCTAACTCTCTGTAGTCACTCTTCAGATCCTCAATCCCTGTCCTGGCTATATGTACCATGATTTCCACCCTCCCACTTCAGAATCCTATAAACCCAATCGGCAATATCCTGGATCCTTGCACTGGGGGGGTAACATACTTTCTGGGAGTTCCTGACCATAAGATCTCCTGTCAATCCGTCTAACTATTGAGTCCCCTACCACTAGCACAATTCTATTCTCCTCCCTTCCCTTCTGAGCCACAGTGCCAGGCTCAGTGCCAGAGTCCTAACAACTATAACTTTCCCCTGGTAGGACATCCCCACCAGCAGTATCCAAAACGGTATACTTATTGCTGAGGGGAATGGACACAGAGGATCCATGCTCTATAGAACATAGAAGAGTACAGCACAGAACAGGCCCTTCAGCCCACGATGTTGGGCCGACCACTGATCCTCATGTATGCACCCTCAAAGTTCTGTGACCATATGCATGTCCAGCAGTCTCTTAAATGTCCCCAACGACCCTGCTTCCACAACTGCTGCTGGCAACGCATTCCATGCTCTCACAACTCTCTGTGTAAAGAACCCGTCTTTGCCTCTCATTACCTTGTATACCTCAAATAGGTCCCCTCTCCTCCTCCTTTTCTCCAATGAAAAAAGTCCGAGCTCAGTCAACCTCTCCTTATAAGATAAGCCCTCCAGTCCAGGTAGTATCCTGGTAAACCTCCTCTGAACCCGCTCCAAAGCATCCACATCTTTCTTATAATAGGGTGACCAGAAATGGACACAGTATTCCAAGTGCGGTCTAACCAAAGTTTTATAGAGCTGCTAGGAGAAAGTGAGGACTGCAGATGCTGGAGTACCAGAGTTGAAAAATGTTGTGCTGGAAAAACACAGCAGGCCAGGCAGCATCCGAGGAGCAGGAGAATCGACATTTCGGGCATAAGCCCTTCTTCAGGAATGAAGCTGGTGTGCCAAGTGGGCTGAGATAAAAGGTAAGGGGGAGGGAATTTTGGGGAGGGGCACTGGGAATACGATAGGTGGAAGGAGGTGAGGGTGAGAGTGATAGGCCGGAGAGGGGGTGGGGGTGGAGAGGTCGGGAAGAAGATTGCAGGTCAAGAGGGCGGTGCTGAATCTGGGGGTTGGGACTGAGATTAGGTGGGAGGAGGGGAAATGAGGAAGCTGGAGAAATCTACATTCATCCCGTGTGGTTGGAGGGTTCGTAGGCGGAAGATGAGGTGCTCTTCCTCCAGGCGTCGTGTGACCAGGGTCTGGCGATGGAGGAGGCCAAGGACCTGCATGTCAATGGCGGAGTGGGAGGGGGAATTAAATTCAGCCACGGGGCGGTTGGGTTGGTTGGTGCGGGTGTCCCAGAGGTGTCCCCTGAAACGTTACGCAAGTAGTTTGGAAACAGACCCCACCACCAGGGATATATTTCCCTCCCCACCCCTATCAGTGTTCCGGAGAGACCACTCCCTCCGCGACTCCCTCGTCAGGTCCACACCCCCCACCAACCCAACCTCCACTCCCGGCACCTTCCCCTGCAACCGCAAGAAATGCAAAACTTGCGCCCACACCTCCCCCTTCACCTCCCTCCAAGGCCCCAATGGATCCTTCCATATCCGTCGTAAATTCACCTGCACCTCCACACACATCATTTACTGCATCCGCTGCACCCGATGTGGCCTCCTCTATATTGGGGAGACAGGCCGCCAACTTGCGGAACGTTTCAGAGAACACCTCTGGGATACCCGCACCAACCAACCCAACTTTTATAGAGCTGCAACAAGATCTCATGACTCTTAAACTCAATCCCCCTGTTAATGAAAGCCAAAACACCATATGCTTTCTTAACAACTCTGTCCACTTGGGTAGCCATTTTAAGGGATCTATGTACCTGCACACCAAGATCTCTCTGTTCCTCCACACTACCAAGAATCCTATCCTTAATCCTGTACTCAGCTTTCAAATTCAAACTTCCAAAATGCATCATCTCGCATTTATCCAGGTTGAACTCCATCTGCCACCTCTCAGCCCATCTCTGCATCCTGTAAATGTCCCGCTGCAGCCTACTATACTGTCAACGACACCTCCAACCTTTGTGTCATCTGCAAACTTGCTGACCCATCCTTCAATCCCCTCATCCAAGTCATTAATAAAAATTATTAACAGTAGAGGCCCAAGGACAGAGCCTTGTGGAACACCACTCACCACAGACTTCCAGGCAGAATATTTTCCTTCTACTACCACTCGCTGTCTTCTGTTGGCCAGCCAATTCTGTATCCAGACAGCTATGTTCCCCTGTATCCCATTCCTCTTGACCTTCTGAATGAGCCTACCATGGTGAACCTTATCAAATGCCTTGCTAAAGTCCATGTACACCACATCCACAGCTCGACCCTCATCAACGTTTCTAGTCACATCCTCAAAGAACTCGATAAGGTTTGTGAGACATGACCTGCCCCTCACAAAGCCGTGTTGACTGCATTTAATCAAGCCATGCTCTTCCAGATGGTCATAAAACCTATCCCTCAGAATCCCTTCTCACACCTTGCAGACGACAGACATGAGACTTACTGGTCTGTAATTGCCGGGGATTTCCCTATTTCCTTTCTTGAAGAGAGGAACTACATTTGCCTCTCTCCAGTCCTCAGGTACGACTCCAGTGGAGAGCGAGGATGCAAAGATCTTCGCAAGTGGCAAAACAATCGCATTTCTTGTTTCCCAAAGCAGCCGAGGACAAATCTGGTCCGGGCCTGGCGACTTGTCAATCTTAATGTTTGACAAAATTTTCAGCACATCAGCTTCCTCTATCTCTATCCATTCCAGCATGCACACCTGCTCTTCAAAGGTTTCATTCACAACAAAGTTCGTTTCTTTCGTAAAGACAGAAGCAAAAAACTCATTTAGGGCTTCCCCTACCTCCTCAGACTCCACACACAAGTTCCCTTTGCTATCCCTGATCGGGCCTACTCTTTCTTTGACCATTCTCTTATTCCTCACATAAGTGTAAAATGCCTTTGTGTTCTCCCTAATCTGTTCTGCCAAGCCTTTCTCGTGCCCCCTCCTGGCTCTCCTCAGACCATTTTTGAGCTCCTTCCTCGCCTGCCTGTAATCCTGTAGAGCTGAGCTTGACCCTAGTTTCCTCCACCTTATGGAAACTACCTTCTTCTTTTTGACGAGAAGCTCCATTGCTCTCGTCATCCAAAGTTCCTTTATCTTACCCCTTCTTGCCTGTCTCAGAGGGACATATTTATTCATCACTCGCGACAACTGTTCTTTAAACAGTCTCCACATGTCTAAAGTACCTTTACCATGGAACAATTGCTCCCAGTCCATGCTTCCTAAGTCAAGTCTAATCGCATCATAGTTTCCTCTTCCCCAATTAAATATCCTCCCATTTTGCCTAATCCTCTCCTTCTCCATAGCTAGGTAGAATGTGAGGCAGTTTAGGTCACTATCACCAAAATGCTCTCCCACCACAAGATCTGATACCTGCCCCGGCTCGTTTCTGAGCACCAAGTCTAGAATGGCCTCTCCCCTCGTCGGCCTGTTAACGTACTGAGTTAGGAAACCCTCCTGAACACACCTTACAAAAACAGCTCCATTCAAATCTTCTGCTTGAAGGGGGTTCCAATCAATATTGGGAAAGTTAAAGTCACCCATTACAACAACCCTACTACGTCCACACTTTTCCAAAATCTGCCGACCTATGCTTTCTTCAATCTCCCTGCTGCTACTGGGGGGCCTGTAATAAACCCCTAACAAGGTGACTGCTCCCTTGCTGTTCTTAATTTCCACCCATACTGACTCAGTAGGCAGATCTTCCTCGACAATGGAAGCTTCTGTAGCTGTGATACCCTCTCTGATTAGTAGTGCTACACCTCTCCTCTTTCTCCCCCCTCCCTATTCTTTTTAAATGCTCTAAACCCTGGAACATCCAGCAACCATTCCTGCCCCTGAGAAACCCATGTCTCTGTTATGGCCACAACATCACAGCACCAGGTACTGATCCATGCTCTAAGTTCATCACTTTTATTCCTGATACTCCTTGCGTTAAAGCAAACACACTTTAACTGATCCCTTGGTTCCTTCCCAGGAAAATCCTTCCCACTAGTTGGTCTACCTCTTACTACTGCCTCATCTGCATCAACTCTCACCTCCGGTATACAGCTCAGGTTCCCATCCCCCTGCCATACTAGTTTAAACCCTCTCGAACTACTTGAGCAAACCTTCCACCCAGGACATTAGTCCCCTTCCAGTTCAGATGCAACCCGTCCTTCTTGTACAGGTCCCACCTTCCCCAGAAGGCATCCCAATTATCTACATATCTGAAGCCCTCCCTCCTACACCAGCTGCTCAGCCACTTGTTAAGCTGCACCCGCTCCCTGTTCCTCGCCTCGCTATCTCATGGCACCGGTAGTAAACTAGAGAACACTACTCTGTTTGTCCTGCTTTGCAGCTTCCATCCTAACTCCCTGAAATCACTTTTTATATCTTCGATCCTTTTCCTGGCCATATCATTAGTGCCTTTCCTTTCCTCCCCCTGACAGTAACCCAACTGTCCTTATCTTGTGTCTGCAGATTGACCGACTCCCTGTACATCCTCTCAATTTCTACCTCAGCCTCCCGGATGATCCGCAGTTCATCCAGCTCCAGCTCCAGTTCCCTAACTCGGTTTTTGAGGACCTGGAGTTGTGTGCATTTCCCACAAATGTAGTCGGCAGAGACATGAGAAGTGTCTCACACCTGCCACATTCTGCAGGAGGAACATGCAACTGCCCTATCAGCCATACCCTGCTACACTGAAAGCCTGCACAGGACTAAACAAAGGAAGAGAAGAAAAAAAAGAGAAAACCTGAAAACTTACTGAGTTTACAGACCTTTAGTAAGGTTAGAGGAGGTGGGTGGGAGGGAGGCCCTATGGTGTACAGTTTTGTGTTTAGATCTCACCCACTTAAAATCTTCCCGGCAGCCCTCGTTTCTCTCTGCCTTCTCTCCTCGCTGCTCTGTTCAAAAAATTTTGTTTTTTACTCACCTTCCCAGCATTCCTCTGCTCCTCCTTTGCACCTCTCAACATGGGTTGGTTTATTGTAATCCCAAACAATAGGCAATGTGAATAATTCCTAACTGCCCTGTAACTGCTCCTAACAAATCACTACAATTAAAGGAACAAATGCATGCATTGCATTAGTGGTACATTCCTTTCTTATGCAAAAAATCATTAAAGTTTTTGAGACGGCTCCTTTCAAATCCATGACTAAAAGGATTGATGAGAGCAGAGTGGTAAAATTGTTCATGTAGACTTTAATAAAGCTTTTAGTAGACTAATTAATAAAGTTAGATTACATGGGATTCAGGGTTGCCTTGACAGTTGGATACAAGATTGGCTTGACAGTAGGAGACAGAGGGCGATGGTGGAGTGTTGTTTTTCAGATTGGAGGCCTGTGACCTGTAGTGTTCCACAGGGATTGGTACTGGGTACACTTTTGTTCATCATTTATATAAATCATCTATATGAGAATATAGGAAGCATGGTTATTAAATTTATTGATGATACCAAAATTGGTGACTTGGGGACAGGGAAGAAGGTTATCTAAGATTACAAAGAGATCTTGATCAACTGGGTCAATGCTAAGTAGTGGCCGATGGAATTTAATTTGGATTAATACAAGGTATTAAATTTTGGTAAAACAAACAAGGGCAGGACTTACACAATTAATGGTAAGGCCATAGGTAGTGTTGGGCAGTATCCGAGAAGCAGGAAAATTGACGTTCTGTGCAGGAGCCCTTCACCAGGAAGGCCTGCTGCCCGAAATGTTGATTTTCCTGCTCTTCGGATGCTACCTGACCTGCTGTGCTTTTCCAGCACTACTCTAATCTTGACTGTAATCTCCAGCATCTGCAGTCCTCACTTTCGCCATAGGTAATGTTGTAGAATAGAAAGACTTAGGGATTCAGGTACATAATTCTTTGAAATATGCATCACAGTTAGACAGAGTGGTTAAGGAGGTACGCTTGCCTTCATTGGTCAGATTTTTGAGTGTAGGAGTTGGAACATCATGTTGGGGTTGTAGAGGACATTGGTGAGGTCTTTTCTGGAGTACTGTGCAGTTCTGCTCACCCAGTTGCAAAAGCTATATTATTAAATTGTAGAGTTTTCAGAAAAGATTTACCAGGATGTTGCTGGGAATGATGTGTTAGAGCTATAAAAATAGGCTGAATTCTCGGGGAGTGTGTGGTTAAGTGGAATTGAAATGCCCATCAGCCATGATTAAATGGTGGAATGGACTCGATGGGTCGAATGGCCTTGCTTCCACTCCTTTGCCTTATGGACTTATGAATAGGCTGGGAATTTTTTCATTGGAATGTAGGAGTTTGAAGGGTCGCTTTATAGAGGTTTATAAAATCATGAGAGGCATAGATATAGTGAATAGCAAGGGTCTCTCCCCCAGGGTGGGGGAATTCAAAACTAGGGGCATATTTTTAAGATGAAGGAGAACGTTTTAAACAGGACATGAGGGACAACATTTTTACGCAGAGAGTGGTGTGTGTGTGTGTGTAATGAATTGCCAGAGAAAGTGATGGATGCAGGTACAGTTACAATTTCAAATTTTGTGCGAAGATTTGTAGCTCGGGTGCTCGTTGCTGTGGTTCTGTTCGCCGAGCTGGAAATTTTTGTTGCAAACGTTTCGTCCCCTGTCTAGGTGACATCCTCAGTGCTTGGGAGCCTCCTTGAAGCGCTTCTGTGGTGTTTCCTCCGGCATTTATAGTATTTGACTGGGACAACACTACCATTATAGGGCAAGCGAAACAAAGAACAGCCAGGGAATTCCTAGAAGCATGGCACTCATCCACAAACTCCATCAACAAACACATCGACCTGGACCCAATATACCGGCCACTACAGCGGACAGCTGAAACTGACAACCGGAAGCAGCAGGGACAGGCCACTATAAATGCCGGAGGAAACATCACAGAAGCGCTTCACAGGAGGCTCCCAAGCACTGAGGATGTCACCTAGACAGGGGACGAAATGTTTGCAACAAAAGCTTCCAGCTCGGCGAACAGAACCACAGCAACAGTTACAATATTTAAAAGGCATTTAGAGAGGTACATGAATAGGAAAGGTTTGGAGGGATATGGGCCAAATGCAGGTAGTGGGAGTAGTTTAGTTTGGAAACATGGTTGGCATAGACTATTTGGACTAAAGGTCTGTTTCCATGCTGTATGACTCTATGATTCTATATTTGGTTCAACAGAATCCGGTTGTCTCTTGTATCTATTGCATATATGGCAAACTACAAGATGGAAGCATAGTTAGCGTTGATAATGGCATTGGACTAATTCAGAATGCTCGACTAATGTTCTGGGTACATGGGTTCAAATCCCACCTTATTTGGTGAAATTTCAATCCAAACTACTCTAGTGGTGACCATGTAACCAATGTTGATTATTACAAAAACTCATCTGGTTTAGTAATACTTTAGGGAAGAACATGCCATCCAGACCAGGTCTGATCTACATGTAGCTCCAGATCTTCCACATAATAAATAAATGCCAATGTACATTTATTTATTACATGAACAAATAAAACTAAACATTAACACTGAAAACAAGAACATTTGAAAGCTTCACTGTGGTAGAACCTGCCTCTTAAGGATTAGAGAGACCAGATTAGATCAGATATCAGCACAGCTTGAAGACATTTCATCAGAAAATGATGGTTTGCATGATTATCTTTTGCAGAAGAAAGGATGTTGACTGTAGTTTTAAGAGCTAACTTTATATTTTGACTATAGAAATGTCATGCAGCAGTGGCTGATGTATTTTGAGAATGATTTAAACTACCTTCCATTGAAGAGAATGATTTTACCACTGGATGTAAAGGTTGAGCTCATTGAGATTTTGAGCAATTAACTGGAGGGATAAATTATCACATTAAACCAGTCCACATGGTCAAAGACATTTTTAACTGCACTCCAGTCGGATTTCTTGTTTCTGATTCTAGTAAACTCCATTTAGAGTTGGACATTTGGAATTGGACTTGGTAATGTCCCGTTTATGGTTCTAAAATAGATACAATGAACCCAATGTAAGGGAGCATCATCTTCCATCACAAGAACACATGAAAGATATCTGACCTGTAGCTGGATGACACCGTGAGGTGGAATTTCCAAGGAGTGGAATCACACATCAGATTGCCATTCCACTGCTTTTTTACATTAAGGAAGAGTTGCCCATTTCTGGCAAGAGATTCCGATCAGGGCTCCTTCAGAAATGTGGATCATACTTTAAATCTGACAGATGTTTCATAGTGCAGAACACAGAGTGAAGTATCAAACCATACCCACTTATTCAACAATCCTTGCTGTATTCTGCATTTAAGGGACCTCACAGATTTAAAATATGTGCACACCATTTGAAAGGGTAAGAACATAAGGGAAGTGTGATGTTAGGATGGCAGGTGGGTAGAGTGCTGGGGCACAAGTTGAGAACAGGACCAGGTGGAATGTTTTACGTAGGTCAGGGTGAAGAGGGAATATCAGCATGAAGGGGGAAGGAAGATCCTGAGGGGGGATTGGTGTATTGCCATGTCCCAGGCTGGGGCATTGAGTACTGGGGTCTGAGGGGGGGGAAGATGTCCTGGGAGAGAGACATGTCAGTTGGATCATGTGGTGGGGTGGCATTGTGTCCTGGGATGAGGGGGAGCTGTGCATGGTTGGTTGGTGTCAGTTTATTAGTCCCCCAGGAGTTAGACAAGGCTCTTAATTGTTTAACATTTCCTGGGTAAGTATTAACTGCAGCATATCCCCCAAATTTTCCAATTTAAATGCCTACTTTTGGAAGGTTCCTGACTTAGGAAAATTGCCCATCAGTTTCCTGGCCTATTCACTCAGAGTTTTCAACTTCGCTGATTCTGCAGGTTCCTCTTGAACAACTCTAAGCTACTCTGCAGAAACAACTATCCGGCCATTGGAATCTCCAGGCCCATTCATTGCTTTTAGGAATCTCTGAGAGCTAATTAAAACAGGTATGTAAATATGTAAATGGTGACCCACCATCTGTTTGAGACTCCTCAGGAAACTAATGCGCCAAGAAGCAGAATCCTTCTGCCCTTAGCTTTATCTATTGTGACTATGGTCTAAGCCAGCCAGAACTCAAAACCTGTTTCTATAATTTAAAAAAATCATCTGCTGTCAGCAGGAAGGAGGCTCCTCCCTTTTCAACAGCACACTCTTTAGCCCCTGTCAGCTACAGTCAGCCCCGTGTCCTCTCAAGTCCAGCTGTCTCTCCTAGCTCCTACTAAAAATTGCAATTGGGGAAGCAGGAGATCTGAAATTTGTAACAAACGCACAAATGCTTGAGAAACTCAGGAGGTCTGGCAGCATTGGTGGAGAGAGAATAAAGAGTTAACATTTCAAGTCTGGTATGACCTTGCTTTAGAACAAGAACAAGGCTTCTGAAGCAGTCACTCTAGATTCAAAACTTTAATTATGTTTCTGTGTCTACAGATGCTGCTGGACATGCTGAGATTCTCCAACATTTCTGTGTTTCAGGTTTCCAGCATCTGCAGGCCTTTTTGAGGGCTTGGAATTGAATGCTCCTGTAAAAGGTTGAAGTACTGTGGAGATGTGACAGGCTCCACGTGTGTTGTCCAGCGTATTCAGATGAGGCCCAATTTCACCCCAGTTCTGGCATGCATCGCCTGCTTGCCAATGAATTTCTCATCACTACATTTTAATCCCATCTTTCCTCACATGCCTTGTGTTAATTTGAACCCTTGGATTTCAGTTTCATTTAAATATACCTTAATCTCCTTTGAAAAAGATGTAGTCTCAAATGTTTGCTTTCTTTCACAGAATGTGACAGCTTTCACATTTAGTTTGGCGCCAAGGATCAAGTACTTGTACAGCCCTTAAGAAACCGTTGGTAGGAGTTTTGTATCAATGTACAACTGAAACCCCAGCGTGTAACTTCTTGCACAACATTTTGAGGCCACTGAGCTTCAATAAAAGGTCAAAGATATCTAACTTCTAAAGTCTGCTTCAGAAAAGCAATGTATCATGAATTGCCAGTTCAGAACTATGCCAATTCCAAAATGTGAGTTACGTGCAGGGAGTAAAAGGAGTACACTCGCACATCTGGATTTATTCATTTCCATGTGTCAGCAACTTACATTTCAATCACCGTACACAGTAAGCCCTAGGAATTCTCCCTTGAAAATTTTACATTTGAACTCGGCAGAAATTGATCATTCATGCCACATTTTAGTTACCCCCTGCCACTTTAAGCATAGAAAGAATTGGGAACAAACCTTTACAAATAAATTGAGATCATATAGATCATAAAAACATTGTTGATGGCTACAGATCACAGAATTGATGTTTCTTCATAAATTTTATTCCATGACCTTTGGAATTAAAAGAGTCCTGCTGCTGAATACATGGATTCAATGCTCCTTTTTATTTAAAATATTGTGTTATATTCTAATCTTCTTAGCAATGTTAATATATGCATTGGCTGTAATTCGCAAACATTATATATATTTACGTATAAATAAAATCACTGAGGGTGGAAACTTGTAGGGGTCTGAGCGACACGGGCTAGGAAGAGATTTGTAGCAGAATCAAACGGGAAGTCTCGCAAGGCCCATTCTGATGTTGGGAGCATTCCACTCCATCTTATTGAATTTGCAAGTTTTTCGCTCGGCAACAGTGTGGTACTAAGGTGGATTACTGCTTGTTAAATGCCTTTGTTAATGGCCTAATTTGCCTCATTAACATTCAGCTTCATATGTGGCAAACAAGCTGGATGTTGAGAAATCTCAATATGGAAATTAGAGCGGGTGCCTGGTGACTTCTGCTTGTCACTTGTTCTGGAGGACCACTGTGTGGCTTAGGACCAACAGCATCTCAGCACACAACCCATGTGCACTAGCCACCATGCCTGTCATTGGCATCTGACACTTGCCAACCCCTTACAACCATGATAGCACATCCCCCATCCACAGGCTGATAGTCACATCTGCATTGAATACTGTCTGCTGTGGCTGGAGAGGGTAATGTGTGAGTGGCAATCCCTTTCACTGACAGCAGGGGGGAATAGCATTGGCCCTGGATGAAGTCATGGTTTTTCCTTCTTGCAGGTTCTCAGTCCTACTGGCCATTCCTTTTTACCTCTGCATTTTCTGCACTCTTGTTGACTGCTTGATTCCTGGCAGACCAGTTTATCAGCAAGGACAGTCCATCCATCAGCTTTGACCACAGTCAGTTTGAAGTCTTGTCTGCAGACATCCTAGATTCATACACTTATTGGTCAACTTATTGGTCTCAAGTGAATAGCAAGCTTGTTATAGAGTATGCCTTTGGCAGTTACACATCCATCCAGTCAATGACTCTGTCAATGAAGTTTGCTGTCGACTCAGGAGCAATCACGCTGTATTCCTGCTTGCTGGTGTACATTCCAGTTCAGCATTCTGTCCTACCACAGGATCCTAATATTTATCGGACGCAGCAAAGCTACTCAGCCTCTTTTCTCAGAACAGGAAGGAACAGTGTCCGGTTAAAAATTGAATGTACAGTGTAAGTGTTTGGGATTACGTTTAATGGTGAATTAGCTCATGCGTCTCACTGCACAGTTACTGCTGCCTCAGGCTGGGCAAATCCCAGTCAGTTTGATAGAGCCCCACTATAGCCTGCAGGCAGGTTGCTAATGTGTGCACCAGGCCAGACAAACTCAGTAGAAGATATAAGTCTTCTGCATTGAGAACTTGAATGAATGAACCATGGCTTTACAGATAACCTTCCATAACAAGACAATGCACACAAGATAAGGTTCAAAATGGACATTGCTACACTGCAAGAATCTAGGCTTATTCAAAGTGCATCCATTAACGAGAAACCATACAAGTTCTTCTGGCAGGGGAAAACCTAAGAGGCAACACATTCAAAAACAATTTCTTCCTCCCTGTTATCAGACTTCTGAACAGATCTCTCAAATGTTAATTCTGATCTCTCTCTCTCTGCACCTTCTCTGCAGCTGCTACACTGTATGCTGTCCTCTGTTCTGTTACTCTGATGCCACTTTGTATTGTACAATCTCCTTGTATAGCACACAAAACAACACTTTTCACTGTATCTCTGTACGTGATAACAATAAATCCATACATCAATATTTGAGCATAGAGCAGGTTGGTAATTAAAAAGAACACCCATCCTACACACAATGTTTGAACCCCCAGAGAAGGCTCACCTCTTCCTTTTGCTTGTCAGCAAGCAAGGACCCAATTAACCTCACCTGCATCGATAACCAACATTCACCTCCACGCCTGATGTCAAACGGCAAGGATAATTTAATAGTCATTTCGGCAAAAATACCTGATTTGAATACTATGAGGTAGCATTATGAATCAAGAGATATAAACAGCAGAACGGTTTTTGAAAACTGCTTTGAGTGGCTTGAATATGGTAATTTAATAGGCTTAGGACAGAGGTGTATGTAATAAATACATACCCACTGAGTGGGCACATGCAAAGTATTTACATGAAAAGTAGTCATGTACAGATTCATAATTGGTACTAGTTAATGATGTAATGCTAGCATATGAATGAAGAATATTAATCTTATTAAATATATTAGAAATATTTTATAATTACATCAGGAGATGGTGAAAAACGATCATTGACTTGGTATAAAAGGGAAAGTTTGATTGTCACAAGATTCTGCTCCACATGAAACCTTTTGCCTTTCTGATGGTCAGAAAGTGTAACAATCTGGACTATTCCAGTCTTGGCAAAGTCAGTTAAAAATTCTTGAGCTATTTCAGTTAAACATCGCAGCAAAATGACCATGTCAGATGGACACAGAGCATTTTGTTATTGAAGTTATTGGCAAGTACTGTGGCATTGGAGCACATACACGTTCTTTATTGCTCTGTTTCCTGCTGTTAGGTAGTATTGAATTTTACACTGGAATTGAGGACTCTGACTACAAACTGCTATGGCTGGATTATTCCAGGATATTAAATGGCTGTTGGGTCATTAATCAGCTTGAGGTGGGTTTTTCACTTTCCCCTGTGAGGTAGCCGTGCCTTGGAGAGCTGCTGGCTAATTCACTGATCATTGCTTTCTTCTTCCCAGAGTTACAAGGAGTGACACGCTCTGCTGTATCTCAAGCTAAAAATCCAGGAATCTGGTTTTACAGATAATTCCAAGGTCTTCTAGGGCCTGACTGGCTGCACAAGAGAGTTGGTGGGAGGTAGGAAAGGACAGATGGTGAAAGGGCTGAATAGCTTCCTCCAGTGGAGGCTACAAAGGAGTACTTGATGTTCAACCTGGCAGCATGCCCCCTAAGCCCAGCCACAATGACACCAGGTTTGGACACTTGTTGCTTCCTTCCACTGCTGTGAGTTAAATTCATACAAAGCAAGCAGAGGCAGGTAGATGACAAGCACAGTACTGCTGCCATGGCACTTAATCTTATGGACTACCCTTCCCCACTCCACCCCCAACCCATCTACAGTGGATACAATTCTGGCCATAGAATTTGCAACACAGAAACAAACCATTCCACGCTCTATACAAGTCATCATCCAGCCCTCTATAAAACCTTCTATCTCTCTCTTCCTCATGTGTTTATCTAGTTCTCTCATAAATGCACCTATTCTATGCCCCTGAACTTTTCTATGTGGTTGCATATTCCAAACTCTTTGAGCAAACAGCTTCTCATAGTATTCTTATTGAATTAATCAAAGAAAAAGGCTGTAATTTATTCATTCACAGTTTTTGACGTCTGGACAGTTGAAAGTACTTCAGAGCTAATGAAGTACTTCTCAAGTATAATCATTTGTGTAACAGAGGGAAGGCAGGAGCCAAGTTGCACATAGCAAGTTCCCATATACAGCAATGTAATAATTTCCACATAATCTATTTTTGTAAAAATGACAGAAGGCTAAATATTGACCAGGACAACACAGTTAACTGCAAAAGTCTTCTTGATAATAGTTTTTCTTTAAATTTCAAAAATATACTTTATTCGCAAAAAACTTTGTATATATAAATAGTTACAAATGCCATTTGGTTCTGTACAGTAGCATATCAAAGGAACCAAATAAACATAAGAGTTTGGCTCTGTCCAAACAAACTAAAGACCTCTTATATATCGAAGACTATATTTATATTTATATGCATTTGAGGCACGAGGAGGGTCTGATAACGGAACAGGCCCCAATTAAACTTCTAGTGTCATTCAACTTTTTGCATACACTGGAGACAGCAGATGGTACTTCTGTTTAGTGACTGTCTTGTATTTGTAGCCTCTGGGTTTGGTCATGCTAGCAGTAGAAATATTTATATCAAATTCCCTTACAACTCTACGATTAGATAAACCCTCAACCTTTTCTTCTGAAAATTAAATGATCCAGCGTGTTCAATCAGCCTTGGGAATTTGTACCATCATTGGAAATCTTTTGTCACCTTCTCCAGAACCTCTGTATCCTTTCCTGTACACAATATGCAAAACATTCTACTGAACATATCCCTTTGTCCAATTTAATTCCTTGAGAAATGCACCCCAAATCTTTTCCTTTTTTAATAACCCTGACAATCTACATTTGAGAGTTTAAATGGCTCACTCCCATTGCTCCTCGATTTCTTAGATCGCAAATTCATCAACCTTGTTCCTCTGAGGTGGATGTGGTTAAAGGTGGCCAGTAGCAACCACATGATCCTAGAAAAGAGTTATGCTCACCCAGAATGATGGTTGGTGAATCAAGATGACAATGTCATAGTGCCATTTCTGTCAGAATTACTATTCATATCACCTCGTTATGTGTGCAAATGAGGGGTGGATGCTGATTTTGCTCTGATCACAGTTGCAAAAAGAGTTGATGTGTTTAACAATTAGGTTGCAGGTGCAACTCCAAATTATGTTACGACCACACAAAGCTCTTTGATCCTCACAGAACCTGAATAATGTGGGTTGTTTAAATTTCACGTAGGTTAGCAAGTAACATTGCTCCGGTCTCTGGTTGGGTCATGCGTCCAACTTAAAACAGTGGCATCAGAGTAGCAGAAGCTTATTATTAAACCACCCAAGGATGCATGACATCTTGGTTTGGGGTTTCCAGTGCCTAGAGGCTGTATATAAAAATTTAATTGTTCACCACTTTGTAAAGAAAGTCAGACAGGATGAGACATATTCCATATTTCTTCATCTAAAAATACACACCACTCACCTCACCAAACATTATGCACCAAATTTCTGCAAGAAAGATATTGAAGATCAAACTAAGGAAACTGAATATGTTGTCACTGAGACAACTAAGAAAGTATGAATAAAATATTATTGTGCTGTGAAATAAATTGCCAAAGTTCTCCTTTGCACTCCCTCTTGAATGCATGGAACACCAGTCCCAATTCTGTGCATCTGATAACCATTATTATCTATGGCCCTTGATGTCCTGTGTTAACACAGTTATGATATCACTTTAAGAAAGGAACATGATAATGAATAAGTAACCAGAATGTATAACATGTGACTAGCAACCTTTGTTAGTCAAGGATTTAGGTTCTGTGACAAGGGCAAGAACTACGATTGCTCAAAATGTGAGCTATCTGAACAGATAATGGAGTTCGTTATAACTTCAATACCTATTGAAGAGTTCCAAGATCACAACTTTTAGAAAAAGATATTCATCGCATTGACACACCGCCAAAAGATGGCAGAAAATATTAAGTCTTTGCAGCCAGAAAAAAAAATTAGCAAGCATTGGTTGGCACAATAGCCAGGATACGGATTCACTTTGGTTCACCTCAGTTCAAATCACTGAACTGAGATATTCAGCAGAGATTTCAGCAGACCATACTTTGATACAAAGAAAAAGGCAATTCTGTTAAAAAAAATCTGCTGAGCAAACCTACCTCTGACCTTCACATAATCAGAACCTTGTTGTTTAACAGTTAGACACAAACAAAAATACAATATATACTATGAGCTCCAGTGCTTGACTTCATATCACTCAATGCCCATGACATTTACACTTCCAGCTGGACTTATAAGATAGTGATCAGGAGTAAAATGCTGGCACTGAGGTCAATTGTAGCATCTCAATCAGTGCCATGTCTCTAAACAACTCATTGTGCACAAATTGGGGATTTCTTGCTTTATTACTCTCTGGATAAACTGAGAATCATTGTGAGACCCAAAATAAAACAAATGTAAGTTTGAATACGGTATAGTTAAAGGTACTTCATTGTAATACATACTCTTTAGGTAAGCAACCTACTGAAACTGATGAAATGCAAAAATGTATTTATTTCTTATTTTAAATTTTTAAAGGCTTTTTAAAAAAGTCTTGCTTATGCCTTACAGAATTTATTGAATATGTGAAAAAAACATCCAAGGAGGCGGAAGGGACATTCTCATCAGATAAGATTCAGATAATAATTTGACATTTGTTTTGTGTCCATGACAAATTTCTCTAATAAAATCCTGATTGTTATGTTAGCAAGACCTTCATAAGTGAATATATTCACCGTCATACGTGTCAAAAATAATCAAATAATCTTCTGCAATACCTGATTACTTCTGACATTTTGAATGCCATTCCCATTTTGTGCTAATGAGCAAATAGCTGCAGTGACAGAAGCTACAATCTGATCTTATTTTGAATCTTTTTTTTCCCCAATAATATGTTAGTGCAAATCTAAGTGCAATGATTGAATATTGCAACAATAATGGTGAAGCTATCAGTGCTCACCATTTTTGCAGGGTAAATTGGATTGCAACTTCTAGAGTATCCACGGGTATAATTAAATACAGAAATTCAGAAGGTCCTGTCACAGAGATATTTTGATTCTCTAAACAGTATACAGTTGCCACATTGCTGATAAATCCAGCATTGAAAGGAGTAGAACAGTGTGAACTTGGGGCACCTACCCATTAGTTCCGCTCTAAAGATGACTGATAAAGTTAGGACGGGTGCATTGATGAGTGGTCGTAGTGGTAACTGGTGCTGACAATCTCAGAATTTTTAAAGAATATGCCTTGATTGAGTTTCATTCCCTCAAAAGAGTTTGCCCTGGAGATGACAATTTTAAAAAGTTTTATCTGTGCCCCTTCAATACTTGGAAATAAACAGAGAATTACGTTACTTTTCAAGCATAATTTAAATTTAATTTGTATTTTTTGCTTTTGACTTGATGCGTTTCAGTGGGACATTACAATCTGGTTGGTTGAAGAGCCTCAGATCTTTCTTGTATTACTCACACACAATAGGCACCCTGTAGAGTAATGGTGCTGGGACAGACATCCAATTACAGGAATCACCTGTACTAAAGCTGAATAAATTTGTGACTAGCTGTCAATGCGGTGAATGCTGAGGGCATTCCTTCTCTATTGATAGCAAAATTCAGGCCAATAGTTTGGTTAATATTGCTGACAGGAAAACCTTAAAACTCCACAAGGTACTTTGGCAAAACTCCATAAGCTCTGAAAATAACAGAACTGGTGTTATTGCTTTCTAGAAATAAAGATTAATTAGATACAATATGTTGGTTTACAGAAAGTAAAGTAGGTTATATGCTTAGTTCAAACACCAGAGATATCAGTGAACATTAATACAAGTGGTTTATGCCCGTGATTTATTTCTTCATGAGCATACTCTCTATAAAACAGATACAACATTATCTTGGGTTTTTCTTTTCTTCCTGGTGGTGTAAAGTGAATAAAGATTCATACACCTTGTGTGTTTCACTGTGTCTCACACCTGCACACACACAACATTGGTGCTGGGGAATAAATAAGCACTACCGCAGAAGAGGAAAAAAAATAAAACAGATACAACATTATCTTGAATGTTTCCTTTCTTCCTGGTGGTGGAAACTGAATAAAGATTTGTACATCTTGTGTCTTTCGCTGTGTCCCACACCTGCACACACACAACATGGATGCTGTGGAATAACTAAGCACTATCGCACTTAGTGTAGAAAGAAAAAAAAAGAAAATAAAAACAGGGCGTCACACATCCTGTTCACTCTGAGAGCTGGCTCTGAGGGAGCTGAATGAGTGTCAAGCACTTTCCGTGTGCAAATAAAGGGTGATGTGGTGACAGGTAAAAGAACATTATCTATTTCTTTAGGGTGTCTATTTCTTTACCATTGGAAGGTATTGCTTACATCACTCACTGTGCGCTCTGAAATTTAGAGCAAAGTAGAAGTTTTAGATAGGTTGAAAAATAATAGGTTCCTTCTAGAAGGCTGACCTACATCTCTTTAGTTACTGTGAGTTAGAGACAGATGTTTGTAAAGTACTAATGCCAAAAATGAACTATAGGAAATTTCAAACAGACTGGAAACAGGGAACTCTTATGCTTGAGGATCATAGGCAATCATGCCTCCCAATTCTGAATTCAAGATGGCGGCGGAGTAGGATGCTTTAGACAGAGCTCATCTACTCTGTCCGTTTTTTTTCTCTTTTGTCTTTGCTTTTCCTTTTTCTCTCTTCTCCTGGCCATGGACTCCCGGCCTTGGATTCAGTACAGACCCAGCGAGGCAGTCTCCTGGCTTGGTGGGGCAACCTTCCAGTCTGGTGTGATGGACTTTCAGCCCAGACTGCCAGACTTGAGGTGATTCCTCAAAGTGTGGTCCTATTGTGGCTCAGTACTTAAAGACTATAATGTTTGAACTTTCAGCTTTATTTCTTTTTCTACTTAAAACTAATGTGATCTGCAATATGTAACTTTTAACTTTATTTTGTATGTTTTACTTTATATTATAATTACAGCAATGTTCTTCTTTATTCATAAGATTCTGTACCTAGGTACTTGTACCTGAGATGGCATCTTGTGTGCCAACATTGTACACTTTTTATTGTACTCCTGTTCTTTTAATTTGAGTATGTGCAATAATAAAATCAAAATCAATTGCAAACTCTACAGTTTGCTTCACTAAACACAAACAATGGGATCAATAATCAAAAAGAAAATAGAAATGCTTAATTAAATATTATCTAATAAATGATGGCCATAAGATGCTGAAAAGTGATTGATTTTGCCCAGCCAAACTCAAACATTGCTCAAGAATGATATTCCAAACTGATGGAGAAAACCATATAATGTATTGCAAACCCTCCAAACATTATCTTAAATGGAGCATTTGGTCATTCAGGTATTAATTGCAAATATAGGGCGGCACGGTGGCACAGTGGTTAGCACTGCTGCCTCACAGTGCCAGAGACCCGGGTTCAATTTCCGCCTCAGGCGACTGACTGTGTGGAGTTTGCACGTTCTCCCCGTGTCTGTGTGGGTTTCCTTCGGGTGCTCTGGTTTCCTCCCACAGTCCAAAGATGTGCAGGTCAGGTGAATTGGCCATGCTAAATTTCCCGTAGTGTTAGGTTAGAGGTATGGGTGGGTTGCGCTTTGGCGGGTCAGTGTGGACTTGTTGGGCTGAAGGGCCTGTTTCCACACTGTAATATAATCTAATCTAAAATAGGGGTTGCTTCAAATTTATGCTGATGACATACTACTTTCTCTTTCCTCCCAGCTGCTTGACCATTTCTGTGCCATCAAACTGCTCCAAAACAACATGCATGTTGCATCTGCCAGCTCAAACTCATTCTTACCAGAAACTCTGCTCAACTGGCAATGATTCTACCTCTCTCATTGTCCTCTTAGTCTGAATTATGTTTTGCTGAATGTGATAAATGGATATTATTATTATTCTGGATTTGGATTTGGATTTTTAAAATCGAGACAGAGGTATGGTTTTAGTTGTGTATGAAGCAAGCTTCTTTTTGAGAGGGCAGAGCGCCATTTGGGACTGTGAACTAGAGACATAATTTCAAGGAAAGCATATGTTTCCATCAACTGCCTAATAGGGTACACATGGTGTTAATGGATAAACTGTTTTAAGCTGTTCAGTATAAGACAGAGACAACAGATCAGAAAGATGAGTTCAGTTTTAGCATCAGGATAGGGGAATCAATATTTCAGTTCAAGGGAAACATTTCATCTTTGTAGAGAAGTGTTCATTTTTAGAATCACTAGGTCATGAAAATGCACAGAAGATGTTAAGCAGAGGTTTGGACCATATAGTACAAAAGGTTCATACCTGCAGACTGGGAAAAAAAGCCCTAAAACTATCTCAGCAGAGCAATAAATGAAACCTAAAAAAGTTCAGTCAAGTACGAAAGGAAAGAAAATATTTCTAAGATTGAGTAAAAATACCAGCATCATGTTTGATCCTGAACTGAGATCCAAAACATTCATCCTTTTCATCATTAAAAGAAAAAAAGGACTTCTGTTGAAAAACAAGTTGGAAAAGCATTTGCACATTTTTCACCTAAGGCACATTGATAAAGAAAACATTTATGTATTTTGTGAGCTGTGCAATTCAACAAAGGCATTTCAATGCAGTCAGTTGCTGAATCCAGGGCCTTTGCCAGATACATAACTCTGCTTGGTGTTCTCACCCTTTTCATTAGTCCAACCAATCCCAGTCCTGCCAGTCATCTGAGATCCAACTAAGCTGCCCATTTGCAGATACTTCAGCAGATACTGGTCATCAAACTGTGCATCTTTCATGTCTTGGTTGCTTGCTGGACAGATTAATTAAAGCACTAAGGAGATTTACTCTCTGCTTCCTATTGTTAAATCAGTTTTAAGTTTAATTAGCATATAAAACCAGTTACTAGGTAGATGCATGAAGATAGATTTGAGTTAATGCACCTGCTGATTCTCTTTCTTTTTTCAATAGCCCATCTGACAACATAATTATTATTGTAAGCCTCTGTTCTACTGAATGACACCAATGTACAATGCTGCCTGCAATTAGTCTAAATGAGTTGGTTCCAAGACAAGCTATATTACCTTTCTTGTTACTAAAACAAAGAATTTATGTTTACCTGTATTTATTCCACATGGTAATTACTATCATTAAATTTACCATTGCATGGCTATGACTTGACTTTAAATGAGTTGAACTCTCACAGACAGTAGCAAAATATTTGCCTGTGCTCAATGAACAGCTTTGATATGGCAAGACAGTATTCACTAAACTCTGCAGCACTAAATACCAATTTAGAAAAAAAGCTTTTGCATATTGGCAAACAGTAATTCAAGTTGTGTTTTAAATATTAAAAAAAACCCTTTATTACTCTCCAGAGATATATTAACCAACCTGTTTAACCAGGGGAGACATGTTAAGAGTATACTGGGGCTATTTGGATCAAAACCAGAAAGTACTTTTAAATAGAACATAGAAGCTCAACAGCTGACTTAAGGATTTTAGCAGTAAGTAGCCTGAACCATAAGATAAAGGAAAATTTGACAATATGAGACAGTCACTTCAGCTTGAAGGATCTGTAACAAACTATAAATCTTCATCCAACACAAGTAATTTTTAAATGCCTGAGTAAAAGCACACTGTACAACGAAGCAGACAAGTTATTAACAGGAAAAATGGAACAAGCTCAGTTATTTTTAAGCAGTAATGTTTTTCAGGACATTGAGTTTAACTCATATCCTGTTCCACAGTTGACAGTACAATGTGTTAACCTAAAGTGCTATCCAATGCATACAAGTTTGATAATCGTTGTTCTAATGGCTCTCTCAAAGAAATACTGAAGTCGCTGGTCCAAGTTGGTGAGATGTTCATTAAAGCCAAATCCTGATTTTAAAAATTCCTGCTTGCTAAACTTACCTGTGGAGGATGTAAGGTGGTTCATCTTTCCATGGATTGCCACCTTGCTGTGGTGAAGATTCTTAAGTATTCTGGGTTGATCCTGAATGTGATGCTGTCAGGAGTTGACAACTCACGACAGGGCCACCCATGATGGGAGGGTCATAGGGAAAGAAACGGAAAAGTGCTTTCCAGAAGTTATCCTCAATAGCTAGCCAGGTGGAAGATACTTAGGTAATATCAACAGTTATGATGGCTGCAGTAGGGAGATACCCACTCAACAAGGTTCCCTTGTCACTGAAACTGAATCTATCTTCTGTCAAAGAATATGTCTGCTGATGTACAACAGCATTCCCACATTAAAAGGATGTCCCACACATGGCATCTACCCAGATGAATTCAACTCCCACCACTCCCATCCCCACCTCTGTGCCCCACACATGCATACATATACACTTAACACAAGCCCTGCAGCAATCGGTGAGAGATCTGGAAGCTCTAGCTTTGGACCAGCATGTAGATAGTGGAGTGTGACTCAGTTGTTATGCCTTGGAATATGCATTACCATCATGTGTGGCTCTGCCAGTTGTCGGCCACATTAGTGAGGCAACAGGCTATTTTTAGAGCACCTTTTCTAGTCTGATCCCCTTGTGAAGTGAGCAGGGTAGATCTTAAAGAGAACTATTCAGTTGTAAAGAAAGCTGTTGAAACACTCCTGCTATTCCAGTGGGCTCATTTACCTGTGGTCTGAAAACCAAAATGAAATTAGATATCGGAACCTGGAATGTCTTAACTTTCATGGAAGAACAAAACAGTTATCTGAACGAAGAAGTATGCTCGTTCCCCGTGAACTCAGACACTTGAACATTATGACTGAGTCTCCTGCAGGGCAGCAAAGTGCAGGCAAAGGGTAGCAGGTAGTAGTTAGACCTTCTTCTGGAGAAAAATCCAAGGATCAGTTGAGGATTTGTGGAATTGGATTCACTATCAAGAACAAACTTGCCAATTGACTCTTGAAGCTCCTTTTTGATATCAATTATCACCTCTCCATCTACTTGCCATACACCAGCAGGCAATGGTTGTATCTGTGCTCCAACCCTTGATGTCACAGTGGAGTCCAAAGAAAGGCTTCCACTCCACCATGGTCACCAACATTCCTAAAAAGATAAAACTATCCTCCTTGGAGACTTCAATGCTAGGGTTGGAAAGGACACAGAACATAGAACAATACAGTGCAGAACAGGCCCTTCAGCCCTCGATGTTGCGCTGACCTGTGAACTATTCTAAGCTCACCCTCCCCACACTATCCCATCATCATCCGTATGCTTATTCAAGGATTGTTCAAATCTTCATAATGTGGCTGAGTTGGCTACATTAGCAGGTAGGGCATTCCATGCCCTTACCACTCTGAGTAAAGAACCTGCCTCTGACATCTGTCTTCAATCAATCACCCCTCAATTTGTAGTTATGCCCCCTTGTAAAAGCTGACGTCATCATCCTAGGAAAAAGACTTTCACTGTCTACCCTATCTAATCCTCTGACCATCTTGTATGTCTCTATCAAATCCCCTCTTAGCCTTCTTCTTTCTAATGAGAACAGACCCAAGTCTCTCAGCCTTTCCTCATAAGAGCTTTCCTCCAGATCAGGCAACATCCTGGTAAATCTCCTCTGCACCTTTTCCAACGCTTCCACATCCTTCCCGAAATATGGCGACCAGAATTGTACACAATATTCCAAGTGTGGTCGCACCAGCATTTTGATTAGTTGCAGCATGATATTGCGGCTCCGGAACTCAATCCCTCTATGAATGAAACCTAACACACCGTATGCCTTCTTAATAGCACTATCAACCTGAGTGGAAACTTTCAGGGATCTATGTACATGGACTCCAAGATCCCTCTGCACTCCACATTACCAAGAATCTTTCCATTGACCCAGTACTCTGCTTTCCTGTTATTCTTCCTAAAGTGCATCACCTCACATTTAGCTGCATTGAACTCCATTTGCCACCTCTCAGTCCAATTCTGCAGTTTATTCAATCCCCCTGCAACCTGTAACATTCTTCCAAACTGTCCACTGCTCCATCGACTTTTGAGTCGTCTGCAAATTTACTAATCTATCCACCTATGCCTGCATCTAAGTCATTTATAAAAATAACAAACAACAGCCATGGTCCCAAAACAGACCCTTGTGGCACACCACTATTAACCGGACTCCAAACTGAATATTTTCCATCAACCACCACTTGCTGCCTTCTTTCAGTAAGCCAGTTTCGAATCCAAACTGCTAAATCAGCCTCAATTCCATGCCTCATTTTCCCCAACAGCCTACCATGTGGAATCTTATCAAAGGCTTTATTGAAGTCCACGTATACCATGTCAATTGCCCTACCCTCATCTACATGCTTGGTCACCTTCTCAAAAAACTCAATGAGGTTTGTGAGACATGACCTGCCCTTGATGAAAACATGTTGACTATCTGAAATCAAATTGTTGCTTGCTAGATGATTATAAATCTTATGTCTTACAATCCTTTCCAAAACCTTTCCTACAACAGAAGTAAGGCTTACTGGTCTATAATTACCTGGGCCATCGCCACTGCCCTTCTTGAACAAGGGTACATTTGCAATCCTCCAGTCCTCTGGTACTAAATCTGTAGACAATGATGACTCAAATATCAAAGCCAAAGGCTCTGCTATCTCCTCCCTTGCTTCCTCGAGAATCCTCGGATAAATCCCATCCGGCCCAGGGGACTTTCTACTTTCACTCCTTCTAGAATTGATAACACCTGTTTGTAACTAACTTTGATCCTTTCTAGTCTAATATCTTGTACCTCATTTTTCTCCTCTACCCTAGTCATCCTTTTATTCCTCACGTACCTATAGAAAGCTTTAGGGTTCTCCTTTATTCTTTTTGCTAAAGACTGCTCATGTCCTCTCTTTGCTCTTCTTAACTCTCGAAATCCTTCCAGCTGATCTGACACCCAACTCTGGAAAGGAACCACTGGAAGGCAAGGAGTTAGGAATTCTCTTGCTCACTAAATGTGTGGATGATCTGGCCATTACCAAAAAGACAAATTCAAAACTTCTTGAAGGCATCCATGATAAAAACACAGCCAGAACACTAGTGGAACAGGTTTGAGGGGCTGAATGCCCTACTTTTGGAGTGCGTGCCATAATGAGGATTCTGAGGGATCTCCTACACAACTCTGATCTACACTGGAATAGCTACTGACCAGCGGAAAATCAGCCCCAAAGTATTATTTTCAAACTTCTGTTTCCCAGTCCTGTGCACAATTGTTAAGTTTAGATTAGATTAGATTAGATTAGATTACTTACAGTGTGGAAACAGGCCCTTCGGCCCAACAAGTCCACACCGCCCCGCCGAAGCGCAACCCTCCCATACCCCTACATTTACCCCTTACCTAACACTAGGGGCAATTTAGCATGGTCAATTCACCTAACCTGCACATCTTTGGACTGTGGGAGGAAACTGGAGCACCCGGAGGAAACCCACGCAGACACGGGGAGAACGTGCAAACTCCACACAGTCAGTCGCCTGAGGCGGGAATTGAACCCAGGTCTCTGGCGCTGTGAGGCAGCAGTGCTAACCACTGTGCCACCGTGCCGCCCTTTACAAGAAGAAAGTAATGAAATATGCAATGCCTCTATATTCATAATACTTTACTTTTACACAATCATGATGTAGAGTTCAATAAACAAATAAGATTCGTCTTGACTTATTTGACTTAATTAAAGCAGATTGCTGAGACTACTAGCTGCCACTTATTATGAATTTTCCTTTCATGTCTACAAATGAAGATCTTAGTAGCTGAATGAAGAGGCTTTCTAAATTCTGGACAGTTATTTTGTTCTCGCATGCATGTATCCTTAACATTATGTTGATTTTTGTTAAAGGGAACATGGGATCAGATTTCAACTTTGGATGTTTATAAAATTATGAAAATTCATTAGTTACATCATGATAGCAAATCTGTTTCCTAATTAGTGGATGTGCGATATTGTGACTATTAATGGTTGTAAGACGGTCTTAAAGTTTGGAAGAAAAATACAGAAGCTTAGCTGGACTATATATGGAGCAATCAAATATAAGTGGAAGGATATGAAAGTGTCCACCATTACTTTCTCCAGTAACATCTTTAAATTCCAGACTATGGTATTTGCATTTAAAGTACAATATGAAAGCATTCTAAATTGAGGATTTTCTTCTGTAAAATAATTTTTAAAACATTTCTCATGTGCTCTTAATTGGAAAGCTTTATTAGCTATTTAAACAGCCAAGTAAAAGTTTTTGTAACAGCAATGCTTCCATTGAAGTTAAAATATTGGGCCATTACTGGTCTGTTACATTTCACTTGAAACTTAGAGAAAGTTATTAAAGGCATGGTTCTTAAGAGAAAGCTGAATTATCTTCAGCACTAACAATTATAATTCATTTGTTAAAAACAAAAAGTACATCACACAACTAAAGGAACTTCATTATGTATTTTCTAATGACACAGTTGACCCTTTGTGATTGATGTCGTTTGTAGGAGAAAAGAATTTCAAGAATGCCTAAGTTAAGGTGCCAGGTAAAGCTATCATGCTGTAATCACCCTAAAAGCAGTTCCACATAATTTTCCATTTTAGATTAGTTTCCTAACCACTGTATAAAGTGTGCAAAAAATGAGAAATGAGATTAAGAAAAAAAAAGTCAAAATAATTTATTGCGGCATGAAACATTCACTTTGGACAAGATACATCACTTTTAACAGTCCTAAAAAAGATAAAGAAAATTTCAGCATTTTTATATTGTGTAAACTATATTAAAAATTAACTTGTGGAATATACATTGGTTATGGTTTTTTAACCAGATTAAGGCACCATGTACTCGACTATTCAAATTTGAAACATATACTAGTTACTATCGCAGTTACACCAGCACCACCTGTTCCTCCAATGATGGTATTTGCGCCGCCTCATGCTCCCATTAGGAAGTTGAACAGTTCATCAACTTTATCAACACCTTCCCTTTTCACGTGGTTGAAGATGCCCTCCAATGCATCGCATCCATGTTCCGCATCTCTGCCCTCAAACCCCACCCCTCCAACCGCAACAAGGGCAGAATCCCCCGGTCCTCACCTTCCACCCACCAATCTCCGCATAAACCACATCATCCACCGACATTTCTGCCACCTACAAATGGACCCCACCCCCATCCGCAAAGACCCTTCCCTCCAGGACTACCTGGTCAAGTCCATACCCAACAACCCACCCTCCCCTCCTGGCACCTTCCCTTGAAACTGCAAGAATTGCAAAACCTGCGCTCACACCTCCATCCCCAGTTCACCTCTATCCAAGGCCCCAAAGGAGCCTTCCACATCCAAAGTTTCACCTGCACATGCACCAATGTAACTTATTTTAATCGGTTGCTCCCAATGTGGTCTGCTTTACCTTGGGAAGATTGGACGCCTTCTCGCAGAGTGCTTTAGGGAACATCTCCTGGACACCCGCATTAATTAACCTCACCACCCCATGGCTGAACATTTCAAGTCCCCCCTCCACCGCCACTCCCTCACCAACCGACACCTGGAGGAAGAACGCCACATCTTGCGCCTCAGAACACTTCAACCCCAGGGCATCAATGTGGACTTCACCAGTTTCCTCATTTCCCCCCCCCCCCCACCTTACCCCAGTTCCAACCTGCCAGCTCAGCATCATCCTCACGACCTGTCCTACCTGCCAATCTTCTTCCCACCTATCCGCTCCACTATTCTCTCCAACCTATCACCTTTATCGCAACCTCCATCCACCTACTGCACTCTTAGCTACATTCTCCCCAGCCTCACCCCCATCCCATTTATCTTTCCGGAGGCTCCCTACCTCATTCCTGATGAAGGGCTTTTGTCTGAAACATTCACTCTAATCTCAGCGACGACACTACCAATTGATTTTAAAACCTAGTCAAATTCAAAATATTCCACTCTTAAAACAAATTAGAAAATGGCATCAAATAAATGCTGGCCCTATGCCAACAACCTTTGTCTAGGCAGGAGGAGAGGGACAGAGACATCACTTTACGGTAATTGTTCTTGATCACTTTCAGATTCATTTAAGGCACAACTAACAGAATTATGTGAAGCACGACAAGTTTCACTTAGCTTCTGATGATATTCAGTTTGCACAGATATCCAAAGAGGTTTAAATGCAATAAACAAAATGGAGCTCGAGTATTGCTGAAAAAGATATTTAGCCAAACCTTTGAGTCTTCCACTCTTCAGGACAATGTTGTAAACAATGTAAAGGAAATACATTATTTATATTGAGTGGAATGTGCTATCTGGTGAATAGATTAACTGCTAAACATGTTGGCTAGTTGTTAAACAACTCCTAGTATGCAAAGAATTATATGGATGATAAAGTATACAATCATCAAACTCCCAGTCTTATCACTTACCATACTGACATTATATATATTAATGCAGAGCCCTGTTCTATACTGACACAATGAATAAGTACATACATTGTACCTCTTTTCAACTCAGGAAAATAGCTGACAATCCATTCTCAGGATTGTACTTCAGCACAATGCCATCAGAGTTAGTCTGTCAGGTATAAAATAAAAAAGGTTTAGCAGTTAATTGTCAATCATCTAACAGGTACATTAATCGTGGCAATGCCACCTATCAGTTCTCTTCTCCCAAAAAAGTGTAATTTCTTTCCCCTTTACATCGGCATTATTATGAACTGTGTTATGACATGGGGTAAACCTCCTGCTTAATTTAAAACCGGCAACCCAAAAAATATTTATCCCTGCAGTAATCTGCAAAAATTCGAGAGGCCAAGGACTATTTAAAGTAAAATTAACAACTTTATTTCTCAAGGTATAACAGAATAATTAACTAACCACTATTTACAATTTCTTTCTCTAACCTATCTTTTACCTTCTCTTCTATAATAATAGTCCGATAAAACTCCCAATTAAGATTTATAAAACAACACTTCTTATATCAAGACCAGGCAGCTGTAGGTTCTTGTCTTCAGATCTTCCTGCATCTTCTTTTCTCCTTGTTCGGAATTTCTGCGTCACATGTTACTGATCGAAAAGGTACCTTCTTAAGACAGCTATTTTTCAGACAGTCTGTTTAAATGCTGGGCTTGTCAGTTCTCCTCTCAACTGTTCAATTTTCCTCCAGTCTTATATCCTATAGCATCTCATCGTGTCATGGGCTTTTAAGATTGTCAGTATACTCAATTCAAACTTGATTGAAAATTGGTATTGTTTTTTGGGGTATAATTTAAACTGATTGCCTGGAGACAAAAATAAATTCGAATCCAGCCAACGAACTACTTGAGTTGTTCAACCCAGTGTTACATACATTGTTGCCTTATTGAGAACACTTGGTGCTGTGTCCGGTTGTTCTGCTGCTTTTAAAGGTACACCCACATCTTCATAACAACTGTCCTGGTGACGGCAAGATCAAACATTTAAAACAAAAAGTCTTGTTTTTCAACAATACTCAATCTGTACTCTCAAGTTTCAAATGGGGTTGGTTTTTAAGAGGACTCGGAAATTTGAATAAAATAAATTGTTTTAAATAAATAATGGGAAGCATTTGATTGTAGTGCACTTAATCAAAAAGTAAAAAATGTCAACTTTGTAAAACAATATAATAATTTTTAGAAATAGAAGTCACACCGGCTAGCATTTAATCTCTTCTCAGTTTCAAAGCACTGAGATGGCCTTTAAAATGCTGTTTTCAAAATGTGTTAGATATAGCTGTTTAACAATTTTTAAATTAATGCAAGTTTCCAATCCTCTTATAAACTTGCAGTCCAGTTTCATTCTTTGTTCAAGTAGAAGCACAGTTGTAGGTACCAATGAAGCATAATTAGCAAGTCTGGTAATAAATTTACCAGGATAATTTCTCATACAAACTTATCTTTTTTGAAAATGACCACATTCTGTGAGATATCCATTACATTTCAAACAACTGTCTGCAATGTATATTCAAACAGCAAAATGCATTGGTGGCTCATGGTGTTCCACAGGATCTTGACGCTTTCTGATGGTTGACTTTTCATGTTAAAATATCAAATCAGGTACTTCTCACCCTTCAGTAGTTAACAGAATCCGTAACAATTTTCTTGGTCATTCTGATTCTGCACTGAGTTCTGGGTTTTACTTGATGTGTCATCTAACCAGCAGTCAATTTATTAGTAAGTGGTCTTGTATTTCTTGACTTCGGTGTATCTGGGAATGTTAGATTGGGATACATTTCTTGGATTGTTCAATTACATTTGGGTTAATATAATTTTGCATTGATACAAAACTAATGCAGCATCAGCTAAAAGTTCAATATTGTACAACACAATACAGAAATAATATTACTTAATTTGCATTTTTATAATGTTAGAAAATGAAAAGATGATGTCAACTTTTACTGTTGAATATTTTACGATTTTATACATTTCACAAAAGGAATTTAATGGCAATATTCAGGATTGAAAATCCCACAGACAATTCACTACATGAACAGTGTCGAACCTAATTATACTGATCTCAATTTCCAACTTTGAGTACGGCTTCCAGCAATCTTAATGGTCTTGGAATCAAAGAACAATCAAAGATTGATATTCAATGCTGGAGTAAAGTTATAACTCTTTGATTATCAGAACATGTTGAGGTAATTTTTTTTAGGCTTGCACTACCACCACTTTTCAAAAATGATACACTCTTTAGGAACGCCAAGTTTTTCTAGCTGTTGAGAAACAGCCTCTATCATTGGAGGTGGACCGCAAATATAACAGAGGTTATCCTTTGATACATGCGCTAGAGTCCTTTCAGATATTCTTCCAGCTGAAACAGAAATGAAAATTAGTCAAGTACAGCTAAATATTATTAGCTCCAAAACACAATTATATTTAAATGGTTTGATGCAAAACTTTTTATGTTCTCTAATTCATCAAATGGAAGGCAATGGCAGTCATCAACAAAAAAAAAATCATAATCTTACACTTACATAGCAGGATTCACAACCTCATAGTTAAAGAATTATTTCAAATATGTGAATTTACTAGCATGGTAAAAAAGGATCATGGCTCCTAATTTGCAGACAACATAGGTCCCGCAAATAAAGAAAAGATGATGTATACCAAGACATAAGGTGCTGATTAAGAACCAATGGGCATGATGCAAGGAAAACACGCCAGCTCTTTTAATATGTGTTGTGGAGTCTTTTGAGCTATGTTCAGGGGTAGATGGAGCCTTAGTTACACATTTCATTGGCAATTCACAATACACCAATTCCTCAGAATACATTGGATGGTCAACTTAGATTGGGTGCTCAAGTAAGACAATTAAGCCAAGAATGCTGTTACTAAATCACAAAGATGGAGACTTAATAATGATCTCTTACTCTCAACAACCATTCTACCCATTCCATCAACTATCTTTCAAATAGGAATACCACTTCAGGACAAGATCATGGGATACAGCCCTGGAAATCTTTCTTTCACAAATACTTAACTGGCTACCTTTAGCAAAATACTACTGAATCTAATTCACCATCTTTTGAGGTAGGTCATTCCTGATCATAACTAGGTAATTTTTTTCCGCATCTTCCTCACTGGTTCTTTTACAAATTTCCTTAAAAGTGCATACTCTGTTTACCAATCAATCATTCTGTCTGTTTCACTGTTAAAAATAATTGGCTTTTGCAACCTTCACAAGGTTTGGGATCCTCCCTAAAGTGTATGTCATTTGCTGTGAATTTTTCAGAAAACTTACAATTTCAAGCATTCTTACCTTTCCTTCCTTATTTGACTTAGGTTACTTTCTTGGGTAAGCTGCTTTTCTTTATTTCAGAGAGTAAAACTGAGCTATATTGCTAAATAAACCATGCTAATCAATTTAGGACATGCATCAATACTTTGATAAGCACATTTGGTAGAACACTAGAGCTTACCAGTCACATAAGGTTGCATATTTCCAGATATTTCAAAACTTTGTTGTGTCACATGAAAATTACAGTTGATTTTTCCAGAAAACTCTCTTGCCAGGTTTATGATGCTTCTCTGGAAGATAAGTTGATACAGTACTGGATGAATACTGACTATAATTTGCTTTATTAATACACTTTGATGGATGAGGGAAAGACAGAAAATGACTTGGGAAGGGGAGGGAAAGGAAACAAAAAAGTGCAAGCAACCAACACACTCTCAATTATTTTAGAATATGACAGCCATTTGTTAAAGTGCATGGCCCCAATTAACTCTGATTACATGACTTGTGGGGGACAACATACATAGCCTTCTTGTGAATTTTCAGGTTGTTGCTTGGCTTAGAGGGAATGCTGGAGTGCATTCCATTCCATTTAAGACCTGCATCAGTACTTTCATAAGCACATTTGGTAGAACCACATTGACACACTAGAGCTTAACAGTCACATAAGGTGACAGGATTTTCTGGAGTACAATGTAGGCAGAAATATGGCTGGGATTGAGACGATTTGGAGATTGGGGGTGGTAGGGAGAAGAGGGTAAAGAGGAGAGGGAAAGGAGAGAGAGAAACTAAATGATTAATTACATATTTTACAATTAATGTTTCTGCATTACAAAATTAGTGAGGCTAATCCAGCCATTTTCCTTTAAACCTGAGGACTGATCAAATTTATAATAATGTAGTTAATTATACAATCACACAGTAGCTACACCATAGTAGATAGCTAAATTAGCCTATAGTCTCTTCCAGTTCATATTAGCAACTAAGGTAGTCTCCTCTCCTTTCCTAATAGCTCTGCAAACATTCTCTCTTTTCCTCATGTCATGTTTGGCTTTTTTATCAATCATCTCAAATTTGTGTCCTCTGCTTCTCAATCCTTCTGTTAATGGGAAGCTTATTCCACCTTTATTGTTCAAATCCTTCTATATTGAACACCTCTTTTTTTCAAGGACTCAAGCTTTTCTAACCTATCTAACCATCGTGGCTTGGTGGCTTAGTGGCTAGCACAGCTGCCTCACAGCACCAGGGACCTGGGTTCAATTCCAGCCTTGGGCAACTGTTTATGTGGAGTTTGCATTTTCTCCCCATGGATTTCCTCAATTAGAATTAGAAAACAATTAGAATTGTGGAAATAGACCTTTTGGCCCAACAAACCAACCCAGACCCATTCCCCTCCCCATTACTCTACATTTACCCTAACTAATGCACCTAACTTGCACATCCCTGAACACCATGGGCAATTTAGCATGGCCAATTCACCTACCCTGCACATCTTTGAATTGTCAGAGGAAACCAGAGCATCCAGAGGAAACCCATGCACACATGGGGAGAATGTGCAAACTCCACACAGTCACCCGAGGCTGGAATCGAACCGGGGCACCTGGTGCTGTGAGGCAGCAGTGCTAACCACTGAGCCACTATGTCGCCCACAGGTGTTCAGGGATGTGTAGGTTAGGTGTGATGCTCAGTAGAAATATGGAGTAATAGGATAGGGGAATGGGTATGGGTGGGTTACTCTTTGGAGGGTCGGCAAGGAGTTGTTGGATGAATGGCCTGTTTCCACACTGTAGGGATTTTATGATTCTATCAAGGTAACAGAAGCTCTTCAGCCATGGAACCATTCCACTAAATCTTTTCTGCATCCACTCCAAAACTTTCTCAATCTTTTTAAAACTCCAATTTGTAATTTCACTAGTCTTTCATAAAGACATAACATACCATCTTTGCTTTTATATTCTCTGTCACGACAGAAGAGGTCTAGGATTTCATGCACCTTTTTAATTAGGTTCTTAACCTTTCGGTAACCCTCAATGATCTGAGCAACTCTCCCCACATCTCCTGTGGAATTGCCCCCTTAGTTAATTTTATCTTTCCTCATTCTTCCTATAAAAATGGATAACTTAACACTTCCTTACTTTGTTGAATTTTATCTGTCATTTGATATTTCAATAATCTGTTGAAGCTGCTTTGAAATCTATTTTTTTCTCCTCAGGTCAAAAACATTTCTAAGCTTAAATCATTTGTAAATTTTGAAATTCACAATATTGGATGAGGAACCCAGATATTAAGCTCAAAACCCATTGAGACAAATAGTGAAAATAAGTAAACTGAAGAATTACCGAATTAATGTGATGTCCATGAAAGCTGTCAGATTGTTGAAAAACCCAACAGTTTTACTAATACCCTTAAGTGAAGGTATCATGCCATCCCTATTTGTAGTTCCTGCCCCATATCTTCTACAGGGAGAAAGTGAGGACTGTAGATGCTAGAGATCAGAATCGAAAAGTGTGGTGTTGGAAAAGCACAGCCGGTCAGATAACAAATGAGGAGCAGAAGAGTCGACATTTTGAGCACAAGCTCTTCATCGCGAATCCTTCATCAGGATAACAAATATGTCATCAAGAATTTAACAACTTCCCATCTTCAATCCTATATCGCAATGGACATACAGACGAAGTTTGGGTTGGGGATAGTGTGTATCAAGGCCTAGTATTATAAGCATCCTACAAAAAAATGTGAAGCGAACCATGTTTTTCAATTTTAAATAAATATAACAAAGTACAACACAGCACTATTGCCTACAAGGAATAATTCTGAGCTGAGCATTAAAGAAAGCATTAAATTTAACTGGCTCAAAGCACAGAAAATTAAGTAAAGCCACCAGTTTAATTTGTGCTAAATTACATTACACAATGTATTAAAATCAAGCCCAAATTCAGGAAGGTAGGAGAGGGTGGGAGAAGGTATCAGCGCAATGATTTGAAAATTTAAAAATAAAGGTTTAGCTAACCTTGAAAAGGAGTTCATCTGTGTTTTTGGCGCTATAATACAGCTGCACTGATCCTGGTTTGTATTTACAAGACTTGCTTCCTTGCATTCTGTAGAGATCCACAACGTGCAAAAGTATGGAATACAAGGGATTAATGCCCACTCCACCTGCAACCAGTAACAGGTTCACCGGTTTGTCAGAAGGCTGAGGGTCAAAGAAGAAATCACCTCCGACACGAAGAGTTACTTCTGAGCCAACATCGCACTATAGAAGAGAATGAAAATTTTTCGTTAAGAACAGTTTTTTGAAAAACAATTGCAATTTCTAGGACAGGCTCAAAACACTTCCTGCACAACCGTCATCCACTATAGGAATACCTTGCTTCTGAAAATGAAGTGAGAA
Organism: Chiloscyllium plagiosum; assembly: GCF_037043375.1. Taxonomy (NCBI): domain Eukaryota; kingdom Metazoa; phylum Chordata; class Chondrichthyes; order Orectolobiformes; family Hemiscylliidae; genus Chiloscyllium; species Chiloscyllium plagiosum. Next base: position 68,288,548 of record NW_028270143.1, on the reverse strand, counting down.
ATCAGATTTAATACTGTTAGGCAAAATATGCTCATTGCATTTCAGTAGAACCTCCCTTACAGGTAAAATAAAATGCCAGAATGCATGACTTAGTATTGCTAACTCAATAAAATGTGATTAAAAAAATTAACGGGTTTCTTGACCATTATTGAATTTGAAGTTTCATGCCAGAACTGATGAATAAATTTCACTAAAATTCATTACGCTTTAAATGTTGCTCGATTGCAGGCCTTTGAGAAGGTTCAACAAGTTAAATTTTTAAATCTAAAGATGAATAACACAAACAGTCAAATTTTCCTGAAATTACATGGGCAACGGTGAGACGATTGAGAAACTATGGCAAGATCAGAAAAATGAAACTCTTTGTGGAGAGAAAGAAAATTTAAGTTTCCATCCAAGGTTTGACTGGCAAGATGAGAACTTCACTAGTGAGCAGCAAGAGGCATATTTGCATGTATTATATATTGCTGTCTCATTTAAATGCAATTTCCTATTTTCTCCCATGTGGTGGAGAGAAAGTAGCTGAAGAGAATCACTAAAGTCAAAGCAGATAACTGGTGGCTTTAGTTCTCTGTGTGCTTCTCCAGGCCACCATCCTAGCCAGCAATCCCCAATACTCTATGGGCTGCAACCACCTAAATCCCCCGCTTACAGGTTGGTCTTGGCATCAACCACATTACATCATGGCACTTCTTTGACTCACTCTTAATACAGTTCACTACTTTGGAGTCACTAATGCTGCTGCCAGGCCTCTTAGCACCTACTTTGCATCCACTTGGACCATATAGCATTTTTGTCATGCAATATCTTTTCACGATTTGCCACCTCCTTCGGAAGTAAGCCTCACAGTCCTTCTATTGTGCCTTGTCTTCCCATGGCTGTCAGCAGTGATCGGTCAAGCGGGTGGACATATAGCAACACATCAAATAGCAATACCACACTTACAGCATGTGGCAGTAACTGATACACTGTGCTTGAACCAAATGACCATGCTTCATTCAAAATTTACCGGAAGGAGTCCACAATCAAGTCTACAGGGACATTCTCAGTCAGGGCGTGGGGGCACCGGCATAACAATGGGTTTTTCCAGTAATTGACAACGGTTTCATGGTCATTAGTAGATCTTAAATCCAATTAAAATTCCATTAACTGCTACTGCAAGATTCAAACCCAGCTCACCAAAACACGAGCTAAGTTTCTGGAAAATATCACTCTGTCATTGCACACACAGACATCACCTCCTCCCAAAAACATAAAATCAGTTGAAAGCACTCACCACTACCCAGACATTTCAGGATTCCCGACACTACTGCCTTGGAGGATTGTTGAAGTTTAGAGTCAGAGTTATACAGCATAGAACAAGGGCCCTTGGCCCATCACGTCTATGCCAACCAACAAACACCAAACAACACGAATCCCACTTAATTGCAAATGGTCCAAAGCCTACTATACGCAGGCTTTTAAGTACTCTTCCAGGTGGTTCTTAAATGTTACAAGAGTACTAGCCTCCACCATGATCTCAGGCAGCACGTTCCATATTTCTGCCATCCTTTCGTGATTGTGAATATCTTTATCAGAGTCCTCTGGGTGAAAAATGATTTCCTTAGATCTCTAAATCACTTGTTCCTCACTTTAAACTTATACCCTTTGGTCTCAGACACATTAGATTCCCCTACAGTGTGGAAACAGGCCCTTCGGCCCAATAAGTCTGTGCCAACCCAGACCCATTTCCTTCTGATTAATGCACCTAACACTATGAGCAATTTAGCATGGCCAATTCACCTAACCTGCACATGGACTGTGGGAGGGAACTGGAGCACCTGGAGGAAACTCACGCAGACACGGGGAGAATGTGCAAACTACACACAGACAGTCACTTGAGGCTGGAATCGAACCTCGGTCCCTGGCGCTGTGAGGCATCAGTGCTAACCACTGAGCCACCGTGCCGCCCCAATGGCATCAGTCATTGGGAAGAGATTCCCATGAACTAATTTGAGCATTGAAATCTTAAAAAGCAAAAATGGATTCATACCAGCAACAGGGCATTCAATACTAATAAAACTAAATTACAGCTTGATAAAATTACATTTTCCTAAAATAAGGTTTGCATGGCAAGTTGTGCAATATTTTATGCTCTAAATTACAAAATTCTGTTTCAGAGTTGGATTTCTTTTAGTGTTCATTTCAATTCAATTTGAAATTTTTAAAGGATACGTAACAATCACCTAAAGCCTAAAGCTTTAGTCCTGGAACAGAAACCTAGGAATGTACAACACACGTGGAATACAATAATCTGAAACTAATGATTATGCTTGCATGTCAACTCATCTGACTATAAAAGAAAAGAGAAGCAAATGACAAATTTACACTATTTTCTGAAATACATAACTTCCAATTCAAACTAGAAACAAAAAGTAATTCAGAATTAAAAAGTCTCAATTTTTGTCTTGCATCATTTATATCTACACCAGTTATATTCAAGCAGGCAGGGTAAGTGTTGCAGCACCAGCTAGTGGTAGTAGAATGTGTATAGGTCACATCATAAAAATCACCATGAAGTGAGTCATTAATTTGGACTCCAAAACAAAAATCACTATTCAAGAACTTAATTTACATTTTTCTACCTACTTTCAGTCTAAATTTAAGCTATAATTAATTTCAATTAAGGAACAGTATTCATGGTACTATTGTGCTGAACTATTTGTGAAAATATACCACATGTACCAGGAAGGTTTGCTCCAACACATAAAAAGTTCCTGTATTTAGTCATTACTGGGAATTTAATTCAAAGATTTTCTGAACAAATGTGCTCATTTTCCCTACTGCATGTTCAATTTATGCAGATAAATCAGACAAACAAAAATCTGATGATGTGCTTCACAACCACCCTCTATACATTTACCATTTCTCTGCTCATCGAATTGAATGTCTAAATAGCAGAGCTGGCTCAAAGATTTGAGAGAGAGAAAAATGGGTTTGAACTCATGGGACATTGGCACCAGCACTGGGGAAGAAGGGACTAGTTCTGATGGGATGGTCTTCATCTGAACCTGGCTAGGCCCAGAGTCCAAGCGAATTGCATAACTAGGGCTATAGACAGGGCTTTAAACTAAATTTTGGAGGTGGAAGGCAGGGGTTTCAATTATAGAGGAAATTAGAAAACCTGAATTAAAAAAAAAGGTAAGATTGCAGGACTCAGGAGAGGTTATTAAAATCTCAGCATAGAAACAAATAGGACAGAATATCTGGAAAAGGTTAGCAATCAAACTTCAAGTACACTGGACAAATGAATGACTGTTAATACAGGACTGAAGGTGTTATATTTGAATGCATGCAGTGTAAGGAATAAGGTAAATGAGCTTGTGGCACAGATTGAAATTGGCAGGTATGATGTGGTGGGCATCACAGAGACATGGCAGCAAGGGAATCAGAATTGGGAGCTGAATATTCAAAGATATACATCCTGATGAAAAAATAGGCAGGTGGGCAGAGGGGGTGGGATTGCCCTATTAGTAAGAAATGAAATAAAATCAATAATAAGAAATGACGCATGGTCAGATGGTGTAGAATTCTGTGTGGGTAGTATTGAGGAACCGCAAAGGCAAAAAAAAAACATAGTTGGAGTCATGTATCAGCCTGCTAACAGTAGTCAGGAGCTGGGGCACACGATATACCAGGAGATGGAGATGATGTGTAGGAAAGGCAAAGTTACAGTAATCACGGGGGATTTCAATATGTAGGTGGACTGGGAAAATCAGGTTGGTGATGGTTCACAAGATGGCTTTTTGGAGCAGCTTATGATGGAGTCCACTACGGAACAGACAATATTGGATTTAGTGCTGTGCAATGAGGCAGACTTGATAAGGGAGCTTAAGGTGAAGAAACCCTTAGGAAGCAGTGATCATAACATGATCAAATTTACTTTGCAATTTGACAAGGAGAAGACAGAATCAGAAGTATCAGTATTTCAGCTGAATAAATGCAATTAGAGGCATGAGGGAAGAGCTGGGTAGAACTGATTGGGAGAGGAGCATAGCAGGAAAGATAGTAGAACAATAATGGTAGGAGTTTCTGGGAGTAATTCAGGAGACACAGCAGAGATTCATCCTGAGGAAAAAGAAGCAGGGTACAGGGAGGATGAGGCAACCATGGCTGACTAGGAAAGTCAGGGATAGCATAAAAGCAAAAGAGAAAGCATATAAAGTAGCGAAGAAGAGTGGGAAACCAGAGGATTGGGAAGCTTACAAAGTCCAACACGGGGCAACAAAAGAAAAAGAAATAAGGAGGGAAAAGATTAAATATCAG